>NC_089587.1:5141262-5433400 GCF_019320115.1 Miscanthus floridulus
CTCTGGCAGGCTATCGCATCCAATTAATGCGCCCAGCTGCCCCCACTACGTAAGCCACGATCGGCAGTACGCCGCGACAGGAGCGACAGGACAACGGTCAAGTCGCCTTTTTTACCATCCCTTACTGACAATGCATGGTACCGTATCCTGTATACGCACGTTCCGCACTGTTCCGCCTAAATCCTATCGACGATGGCCGCCCAGGCCTCACATTGCCACCTGCTAAAGGCCTCGGCACAGCAGGCCTCAGCACGGTAGGCCTCGGCACGGTAGGTCTCGGCCTCAGCACGGTAGGTCTCGGCCTCAGCACGGCAGGTCTCGGCACAGCCTACTACAGCAGCCACCAGACCTCGGCGCTTCACCAAGTCAACAGAAGTACAGGAGCGCAGCATGTCGCCAGCATTAAAGACCATACTGACTAGACGTCGACGGGAACTCCCACGACGCCATGCTGCTCCAGGGAGCGGAATAAGTGCGGAATACGTCAGCAAATAGTAGCTTTTTCATGTACCTCTGACTCCCTCCTTGTGACTATAAAAGGAGGTAGCCAGGGCCATTTCTAAGGGAGAAAAAGGAGAACGAACACACCGATAGAACGACACACCTCTACGCTGCTGGGGAACAACGTCTCAAGCAGCCCGCACCACCCTCGCTGAGACCTGGGGCTATCCCCCTCTCTCACCTAGCTTGTAACCCCCTATTACAAGCACTCCGGTGCAAGGAATACAAGATCGATCTCTCAGACTGGACGTAGGGCCTCGATTGCCCGAACCAGTATAAACCTTGTGTCTCTTTGCATCACCATCCGGGATTAGGGGCACGCAGCACAAATTCACTCGTTGGTTGAGGGACCCCCGGTTCCGAAACGCCGACACAAATATTGCACATATTTTTTATAAATCGAGTTAAACTTACGGTACGAAAACAAAAACGACAGATAATTTAGATCGGAGGAGCGGTTAAAGCGTCCACACCAAAAATCTGAACCACTTGGAAGTTTCTTTAGTCTAGTAGTAAAAGCATCCAACAGTGTCGTACAGTAGTACACCAAAAGAAAATTCTGATTACGCGCAGATTACGCGCAGCATAAAAGTGTCCACACCAAAAATCTGCACCCTGTTCGCTTGACGTATCAGCCATCATGTTCGCTCGACGTATTAGCCATACTTATCAATTATGATATAGCGTTTTTCTCTCGTAACAAAACAGCATCAGCCGTCTTATAAGCCATGAAAACGATTAAACAAGAACAGGGTGCTCGCGCAGCATATAAAAGTGCCCGCACCAAAAAATCTGATTACGCGCAGCATAAAAGCGTCCTCCACAGGACAGGATAGCAAGGCATCTGAACCACTTGGAAGTTTCTTTAGGTCCTGTTTAGATTCTAAAAATTTTCACTCCAAAGTGTCACGTCGAATTTTACAACATATGCATGGAGATGGAAAAAAAACTAATTACATAGTTAGTTGAAAAATAGTGAGACAAAACTTTCAAACCTAATTAATCCATAATTAAATACTAATTACCAAATACAAACAAAATGCTACAGTAACCCAGCAGTGCCAACCCAAAAAAATTTTAGGAACTAAACGCACCCTTAGCCTATAAACCGTACTACTACCCGTCCATCCACTACAATAGGATAACCTGTCAAAGCAGAGGTGCGCGCTCCTCCATCATCAGCCAAGTGTGTTTTTTTTTTTTTGCAAACATTAGCCAAACTGGAATCAAGCAGTAGGCAAAATCTCCATCAACTAGTAATAAGTAAATGTTTTTTTTTTGCCAAACAGGAATCAAGCAGTAGGCAAAATCTTTTTAATCTCCTCCACAGCCAGCTTAGGCCCCGATCGCGTGCCCTTAAATCTGGCTTGATCTACTTCTTTTTTTAATCCGGAACAGTATTTTTCTTTTGTAGATTTCTCCAGATTCCTCCAAGCAAGCGGGCATATGATGTTTCTCAAAGCAGGTAGAACATGAACATGATGGCTGCTATTGAAAAATGCAGTTACCACTTCTTGGCGGGACAAATCAGATACAGGATAACAATTAGTGGCACTAATAGCAGGAGCAGGGCCAATCAGACACAAGATGACAAGATCAGGCAGCAATGGGGGAACTGACACCAGTGTCTCCCGCAGCAGCAGAAAAGCTTTTCTCCTTTCTCTGTTGCACAGAAAGGAATCACTCGCTGCAAAGCATCATGCCATCATCATCACATCCATCCAAAGCAAACAGATGAGTACTGCTAGCAGGTGCCAGCAATTCCATTCCGTACCAAACAACCAGCCGTGTGAATGTGTGATCCAACCAGCCACAGAACCGTAGTACCACAGAACCGTAGTACCACAAGCGCATTGCCGATGCGCATATGCACATAATAATCAAATCACGCAGAGTGAAGCATAATCGTAATCAAATCAGGCAGTAACAAGCACAAGGATTAATCTGGGATAATAATCATCTCATCTCCTTCCACAGTCTGGAAGAACAAACCACAAAAAAAGAGGCAGATTTGACATCCCCTCAGGTAACACAAGACCAATGCATCTCACTTCTCAATTCTTCTTAAAACCTTAACGACGACTGACAACGAGACCAAGCACACTCGATGATAACTTACTTGAGTTCCCCTACGAACCAAACGAACCCAAGAACAGGGGAAAAAATCTGAAAACGACGGACGGACGGACGCACTCCTCTGGAGGGTGGGAGGAGGCGGCGGGCGCTCATGGACGCCCGGATCGGCAAAACTAAAGCGATACTCCGAGACACAGTGAGAGGTTCTTTCTTTGGCGAGATCTAGAGCCATCAGACCAGCAGTTGGTGGAGCGATCCGATCTGATCTGGCCGGACGGAACCGGGACCCACCTCACGTGGGGCAGTCGCGGGCGATGTGGCCGGCCTCGCCGCAGTTGTAGCAGGAGCGGTCGCCGCCGCCACCGCCGCCGCCGAACCTCCCTCCTCCGCCGCCGCCGCTGGGGCAGTCCCTGGCCATGTGGCCGGTCTGGCCGCAGTTGTAGCAGGCGCCGCCGCCGCCACCACCGTAGCCGCCACCGCCGCCGCCACCACCGTAGCCGCCGCCGCCGCCGCCGCCGTAGCCGCCACCGCCGCCGCCGTAGCCACCTCCGCCGCTGGGGCAGTCCCTGGCCATGTGGCCTTGCTCGCCGCACTTGAAGCAGCCGCCTCCGCCACCTCCGTAGCCGCCGCCACCGCCACCGTAGCCTCCACCGCCGCCGTCGGCGCTGGGGCAGTCCCTAGCCATGTGACCAGGCTCGCCACACTTGTAGCAGGTGCCGGCGCCGCCTCCACCGCCGGATCTCCGGCCGCCGCCCCAGCTACCGCCATAGCTGCGGCCGCCGCCGCCAGATCCACCCCCGCCGCGGGAGCCGTAGCCTCCCCCGCCGCCTCCGCCTCCACCTCCGCCGCTCCCGCCCTTGACGTAGGATCCGTCGGGGCCGGTCACGTCGACGGCCTTGGTGCGGCCGTCGTCGCCCTCCGAGACGGAGAACTCCACCTCCTCGCCCTCGGCGAGGGAGCGGAAGCCCTCCGACTTGATCGACGACTGGTGTACGAACAGGTCCTCGCTGCCGTCCTCGGGCGAGATGAAGCCGAAGCCCTTGGTGTCGTTGAACCACTTCACCGTCCCCCTCTGCCGCGCCGCCGTCGCCATCGCAACCCCCGAACCCTAGCTGCTGCTGCTGCCTAGGGTTAGTTTGGGTGGATTTTTTTTTTCTTCCTTCTTCACCCGGCTCCGCTCCGATCTTATCTACTCGGGCCGTGGACTGGGCAAGAGGTACTTATAGAAAGAGGGCGGCGCATACGAGGAAGGCGCGGGAGGATCGGACGGCTGAGATGGCTCGGGGGACGTGCGCGGACGGTCGGGCCGGGGCGGGCGGCAGCGGCAGCTAGGGGTGGGGTGGGCCAAGCTTGGGGAGTCTCACGTGCGGCGTGGGCCCGCATGGCAGGGGCGGTCGGGGGAGAGGAAGGCAGCGCCAGGGAGGCGGAGGCAGCCGCGCTGTTGGCTTTCTGTGGGTTATGACGGGTGGGGCCGGCGCCCGGCGGCAATGGACACGGTTCGATCCGGTATCCACGGGCGTGAATGGCCCCTCGTGCTCCTCCTCGTGATTGGTTTGATTCTTGTGGCTTGTTGTTTTTGTCGTGTCGAGAGAATTTTTTTGTAAAACTTTATTGTTTGTTTTGATGGTAATAATACGATTATGGAGGGAAGGAACCTTTTATATAGATTACAGTTTGGTTCGATGATGATTTTAACCTCCCAATTTAGAAAGAAACCGAATTTCAGAAAGGATTGATCAATAAAAAGGGAGGAGATGAGAATGTGATTTGGACTAAGAAAATAAAAATTAAGGACATGTTACGAATGTTAGGCGGGGTTAAAGTTGGCTAAAAGATTAGTTCATCTATTAGTGTTCCTATTTCCAAAAAAATATCTTAAAAGCACAATGATACACGACTCAAACATCAACCAGATAAAGCCAACCGGAACAACAAGTAACCTATAAATATGTAACGCCTACAAGGAGGATGCAACGTCAGAGATCCTACATCATCTACCTCTAGTAGAACTACATCATCTGTCTAGTAGAACTGGGACATGAGTCCGCACCCTCGTTGGTGCGGGAGAGTACTACAACAATTCATCGTCAACAACAACTAGACACACAAATCAAACAAGGGTTTTAACTATAACTCTCGCATTGACAGCAATCTTGCAGCCTTGACCGCCAAACATCAAGCTAGCAACTATCGCACACACAACGTTGCTTGAACCCTTGGTGGATCGCACAAGGAGTGTCGAACGAGGTGTACCATGTGAATGTGTTATAGATGCTCAAATCAAGTTTTATCTTAAATCAACGCTAACTATTCTTTCGAGAAAAAAAATTATCTATATTGGTCATGCCCAGGTCATGTCGCCAAATATTATGCATTGTGATACTTGACTTGGTTTATCTTCATTTGCTTTAATGATATTCCACAACATAAATGCATGCCATCTCAATGAGACCACATGTTTGCGTAAGACTATGTCTCTTTTTCTTTCTATACCTTCACTTGCTATTTCAGCATAGTATCGACCATATACATGGCATATCATGCTTGTTTGACATACAATTTGAGCCTTGATGCATGACAATTTATCCTTAAGGATGTCACAAATGTATGATATAATCAATATCATGTTCAACACTTATCAAACATATTAGGCTTTTAATCGTGTTGTCATTCAATTCACTAAAGTGCTAGATGCAATTTCAATACTCTATAGAAGGGAGGAGTAACTCAACTGTTGTTTTTATAAAAAAAATACCTCTTATTTTTACTCTATAGAAGGGAGGAGTAGCTCAACTCTACCTGGATAATAGTTAGTTGATAATACTTGTCAATTGGCACAAGAGTATTTCAGTAAATTTGCTACCAATTAGCTGCTTTTGGCTAAGAGCATCTCTAAGACACTCTTTATACCTTCTCTAATTTAGAGGAATAGAGATTTTGGTGGAAAAATACTCTCCAACAACCTCTTCAATTAGATATCCAAATATAGATATCCTCTATTTCGAATTTCTCGCTAGCTAAAGATAGAGAGCGATGATGGCTTTATAGACTGCACACAAGATATAGAAAAGTTGTTGGAGAATACAAAAATATAGAAAACGATTTTTACTCAAATGAGATTTGGAGAGTAGATTTTAGAAAGGCTTTTAGAGATGTTCTAACACTTTGCTAGTCTATTAGCTATAATTAGTTAGGTATCTTGCTAACAATTAGGTGATCTATTAGTTGGACAGTTTAGATCCACCACTAAATTGTAGCAACTATCTACTATTTGAGTAGATCTAAATAGACCCTAAGATGAATTTTGACAGAGCATATGAACGTTTAAACACATCCTAAGATGATTTTTTAAAGAGCATATGATGGGCCTGCAAATCTGGTTGGGCAACATTGCTATTACATAGTACACCATAATCGTACGATTACACTCTCCTCCATTCCAATGCGTTTTGACATGATCACATCCCAAAAATCCAACTTTGAACATTGACGTGCCAATTCAGAATATCTGTCAAGATATCAGCAACCGAAGAAACTTGATTAGAGTTAGACACAGCCCTAGACATCGATTACTTCTGCCTGAACACTAGACCAAGTGATACCGTGCCTTCTCTCTCTCTTTCTCTTTTAATCTTGACGAGTAGTTTCCAAGCGTGTAATTTCTTTCCCCAAGTGTGCAAATATTAGAATGGAAGGATCTTTTGACCATTAGCTGGGACGCTGATGGATACTCCTCAGCACACCATGTTTAGCTTGTCTATGCTTCCACATCATCACATAGGTCCTGTATACATCAGCACATAGGTCCTGTATACATCAGCTACCAAATACTACCAAACAGATAACAAGAGCCAGAAAAATGGATACAAAAGCGACGTGCAACAAATATCAAACTACTTGCGGAAACATGCCCTGTGAGCTAAGATGACACTTCTGTTTCGCCTCGAAAAACATTGAAGCTTCATGAGTCATATAAACCGAAGATCCGAATCCACAGGTCATGCATGCAACCTTGAGCTCACATCCTAGGAATCATGGGTTCAAATTTTAGCGGTACACAAAAACATCACATGGCATCAACAAAAAGGACAAAGATATCATACTTCGTACAGCTGACAGTTTTGGAGACGATTACATTAGCCACTGCTACCGGCCACAGGCATTGTACTACAAACATGTTCCAGAAACCCATAAATTTGAAGCAGTAACAGTTCCATGCACTGTACGGTTCACTGGAGTTCAAAACATTGACCTGAGTTGCCGTGCCATAACAAAAAATCAACTGTAGAGGCAAAGGCAATGCAGTGTACCAGATATCTGGTCTGTACAGACCACTGATGTTGGCCGTAAACGATCGTGGATTATTTACTGCTGGCTGGTTTGGTGTGAGAGAAAAAATACAGTTCCAGCTTATAATCCACGATCGTATACGAGAAAGCGAACAGGCTCCCATTGTCATCTACTCAGTGTCACTGAAATGGTTTACCGTGCGTGCCGCTGCAGGGCCTTTAAAGCAAGACTCCCATTGTTGCCATGTCAAGTCGTTCTCAAGATCCAAATAAGAAATAAAGCCAACACACAAGACATAATTTCTGGTATTTTCACAACCTTGCCATCACTGCACATGAAGAAAAGATACGGGCAACAATGATTTCTACAGTGTAAGTGCGGGTTCCCATCATAGCTCAGCATCTTTGTTTGTGGCTCGTGGCTAAGCTAATAAGCTATTGCTGTCTCATGATTCCATTTTGCACATTCCTTAGCGTCCAAAAGACCTATCCGTGCAGAGGCATCAAAGCTCATAATTAACAACCTATCGGACCTTACTGAGGCATTCCATCCTTAACGCGTCCTCCAACTGAGAGAATAATGATGAGAAAGTTCCTGCAGAAAAAAAAGGAAAATGAGTGTCCTTGTCACCACGATATGTACCTTAATAGTAAGCAAGAGAGCCATCAGACAACATATCTGACACATCATACTGATGTTTGGCTCAGAATTTCTGACTATGGTCTTGGTTCTTAAGCAAGTCCATTGGGATAACAGTAATTACATGAGGTTAATGTAATATCTGTATCTATGCATATGCATATATAGTACACATGAACAGCACATTTTGTAGCAGTTTCAACTTTCATGAAACAAACACGAAAGAATTAGCCAGGAGATTATTTGATAGCTCTTGGCTTGATTTGTAAGTTTCTCTCTACAACCTGAACAGTTGCATCCTCCATAACCAAGACAGTCGGTAACAGAAGAACTTTAAAACCAACATGTCATATGATCCGGATGTACAGGTTCTGCCTCCTACAGACCAACAGCCAATCTAGAAATGGTCCCTAAGATACCCTAGTGTCATTTATGTCTCCATCGTGAGATTAGCCACTAGCATCTGTCTAGAGCCAGTGACAAGCCTGTCAAGCCATATGCAAGAGTCAGCCAGACATCAGTACTACCACCACTCCCTCTTTACATGATAGACAACTATTCTTCAGGACCATTTTATCACTATCGGCCCAGCACAGCTTGGCAAAGTTGGACTAGACATGCTACAGTAGTTGCATATGCCAGCCTGTAGATTTGGCGTTTATTGGTGCATCGAACTTTCAGTCTCGATGAACAGATTTCATTATAATAGGGAGCACATGACGTAGTAAAAGCATCGACGAACTAATACATAAGGAAGACACCATCCTAGACACCCAAGAGTTAATAGCATTACCAGAATGGATTTCAGATGTCATGTGTCATGAATGCAGAGTAGTAGTTCATTCAACTGTTCTATACAGTAAATGGAAAGGACATAAACAGCTCAACATGGAGGCACCATGCTATTTGAGATGGATTTGATAGGTGTAGTGTATACACATGAAACTATATGAGGACCAAGAGCATAAATGCATGTCATATCTTAAAGCAATCTGATAAAGGTGTTTCAGTATGATCATGTAATATGCCAATAGTCACATAAAGACCATGGGACTACCTGATAATGCTTTATTCAATAATGAACCTTTGATTAGGAGGGTCCCAGGAAATTGTTCAAACACCTACACGAGGAATTTGTTGATGTGTGACAATTATTTCAGAAAAGAAGGTTAAGTATCAGAAACGAAATTTGCAGTCAACATACTGTAATACGAAATGATATTCCCTTGACAACACTTTGTAACTTTGCAGCGCTGTCTTCTAGAGAACCGGCATAATCATCCCCATGCAATATTGCAGCCTCAATCTGCTCATCTGACAACGTGACCTAAAGAAATATTTCAAGCCAGTATTAACACGAGAACACAATGCATAAACACCATAGATCTCAAATAGATCAGTGTTTACATGTCTGTTATGATGAAATTTAAGAAGCTGAATTAGTGTCATACTAACAAAGAAACTTACATCGACCGAAAAGGACAACGGATCAGTTTTGCATGATAGATTAGAAGCTAGAAAGAAAGCCTCAGTTGATTTCAGAACTTGGAACGCACCATGTTCACGCCGAAGGCCCTTATTTCATTATGCCAAATATACATTTGGAAACAGAGGTTAGACAAAGTGCAAATATAGTATTAGAGTAGCAATGATTCTAACATAAACATAGCCACTTGAGAAACAGGTGAAGTAGCCACTCGAGAAACAGGTGAAGTAGACAGGAAGGTTTCTGAATGAAGTTAGTCAACAAGATTGCTTCAACCTTATTGCAAGGTTAACTAGGCAAATAAGTAAAACGATAAACAAAACAATCTGAACATCTCGACTATGCAAAGTTCGGATACCCAGAGCTTCACAGAACAGATATGAGCTGGAGTATAGTGCAGATATGAGCTGGAATTTTTTGTTTGGTTTGTTAACGAGACCCAGATGGGTAACTGGTCAGTTTGAATGACAGAACATATGTAAAGGGACAAAAGGTGAAATGATGCCAACCTGAAGCATAAAGGAATGGTGGTTTTTTGCTCGAGCACTGGAGCTGAGGACCATTTTTCTTGGTCTTGGAGCAATGAATGACCAAGCAAGGCCCCATCTAGCTGTCTGACCTTGTACAAATTCAGTAGTTTTCACGACTGAGGCCCCAGCCGCACGAACCTTTGAGATCAATAACTTTAAGTTTGCCTTTCTGCCGATCATCGATGTAAACCACCTAAACAACAAAATAACAAAACCATCGTACAGATGAATACAAAAACATAACATGCACTACCATAGTGAGAAAAGCTTTGAATTACCTGAAAGAGTTCTTAAGGGAAACACTATCTTCAATGATTTGTGTAACAAATGCCAGCTCGCCACCAGGGCAAACCATCTCTTCAGCTGTCCCACCGCACGATGTTTTTGGGTTAAGACCAGCTTCCTCTATGCTCTCAAAGAATGGGGGATTGCACATACAGAAGTCAAAGCTCTCACTCTCGTTTACAACCCCCACAAGGATATGTGGCTTTGGCATAGCTACATCCTCCGCAGGCCCTAGAATCTTCTCCCTGGCACCTTCCCTGACAACAGTTTCAGATTCAGAGGACGGGACGTTTGCATTTCTGATTTCAATTAGCTCTGCTAGGCGTGGATTGCTCTCCACGTTCTTCTTAGCCCATTCAAGAGCAACATTAGTGACGTCTACAAACAAAAGACAGTTACATAATTGATTGTATACATCTCTCTCATTTAACGAGACAATGATTCACAGAACTGAACACGAAGTGCAGAAGATAGAAAGGAATACCAGATCCAACAAATGTCCATCCCAGTAAAGAAGCTCCAATGAGAGGGTAGATGCAATTGGCACCTGTTCCAATGTCAAAGCCCTTCACTCTCTCACTTGAGCTGGATATTGGTGGTATCAGATCTGAGGAGAGAAGATCCTCGATCCAGTGAATGTAGTTGGACCTGTTTGGAACAGTAGGGCAGAGCTGTCCATCTGGAATCCACCTAACAGTAGCAAAGATTAAAATCATGTTTAAACAATGGTCTACTGCATGAAAATCACCTCCAAAACATAGAGCGAACAGTGTGCGTGCTGCATAGATTTTGATGGATTTTTTTAACTAAACCTTTCTTAATTTTTACAAAGATGTAATTTGTAAGAACAAAAGTTAATCTTACTGTGGCTATACAAGTATTTTGTACATCAAACAGTCCACCCTTTAAAAGCAGTAAGGAATATATTTACTGAAACGTCTAAGCACAAAAAATGTAATATAGTGCAACGCAGCATGCATAGAAAACTAGGTGAAACCTAGAAGATGTGTAGTGGCAGTCAATGTTGAGTTTTAACCAAAACGTAAGATGTGTAGCAGTTTGTAAACGGACAATTAGTCTCAAATACTGAAAGTAGACGACGACGACGACATAGCCTTTCAGTCCCAAGCTCCACTGAAAGTAGACAACAGTAAAACAATTCAAACTTCATACACCCATCACAGTACTTGTCGGTTTCATGGATTCCATGGGCATGGTGGAGCGAATGATCACAGCCAGCAGCAAATACGGCACAGGGGATCATGCTAGGGTTCATGGAAAGAGCCGAAGGCAGCAGAGTAAAGGGAGGTGGGGAGCCAGTGACACCAACCAGTTGACGCCATGGTCGTGGAGGAGGAGCACGCGCGTGAGCTCCCGGGTGGCGGAGAAGTCGGTGAAGTCGACGGACGCGCGGCCGCGGTCGGTGACGGAGACGAAGGGGCGGAAGGACGGGTAGAGCTCCGCCAGCGCGGCGAAGTCCGGCGCGGCGGCGGCGTAGCGGTTCCGCGGGTGCATCGACGGCGCCTCTGAGCCGCCGCGCCGCCGCCGCTTCCGCCCGCCGCCCATATCGGCGTGGAGGTGGAGCGCCGGCCGCCGGCGAAGCACGGTGGAGGTGGAGGTGGAGGCGCAGACGTGTACGTGGGCGGGCCGACGCGCGGTGGAAGAGCACTCGATTGTTGCTGGGCCTTCCTGCCCGCACCGCACGCCCATAGGCCTGATGTGGCCGTCTCGTTGGCGTGGGCTAAAAAGTTGGCCAAATGTCATGTTTGAGTCAGGCTCGCGACGGTAACCAATACTGCCTTTTAGAGTATTGGAGGAGTTCTGCAACAGGTCACCAATAATCTCCCCAATACGTGGGACCTACTTATCAGTCTTTTCTTCTTCCTCAGTCCTTCTCTTTCTTTATTCCATCACAGGATCGGATCCAACGTGCGCTCTCTCACACCATCCTTTCACCCCTTGGTCCTTCTCCGCACTATCGAGTACCGACGCCCCTATTTGCCGCTGTTGTGCTCCAGTGCGAGGCGCACGGGAAGAGAGACGACCTCGTCCCTGACTGGCGTGTGAGGTGGCCGAGGACTCGCCGAAGTTGTGATCGTGTGGAAAGGGAGGCAACCTTGTCCATTACCTACGGCAAAATCGTGCGAGCCCGCCGCGACCTCCTTCCCCACGCGCGGGACCTTCTTCTCCTTACGAGACCCAGCTCTAGCTCCTCTGTGCCACCAACAATGTCGGAGAGCGCATACAACTTCTCGCTAATGTCAACGGCGACGCCCAGAGGAGAGACGGCGAGGGAGGAGACGATGCAGTCCACCTTGGCGGCTCGGGCGTAGACGAAGAACTGGACACACTAGATCAGCTGGTAGCGACGTTGCTCGGTTGGGAACTGGTAGTCGTGGTGGGTCCAGCTATTGAGAGAGATGCTATAGCAGAACCGTCCGAAATAACACACTTACGGAGGCGCTCGTCTTCCACCAGACACTAAGCACCCCAAAAGCAAGCTACAGCGAGCGGTATCCGTCGGGCACACCCCATGGAAGAACCCGAAAGATCCACATTTTTTCCTAAGGATCCAATAATGAGAACGAGTTACAATACTTAATACATTTCATACATCCAGGGTTCTTATAAATTCATTATTACATTGCCAAATGTCAGAGTACGGAATATTAAACAACGAAATGTAAATAAACATCTATCGACAAGAACAAGGATCCATCTGTGCCCACCAGAAGAATCCTTCACATAATGGTACTCAAGCATTACCTGTAACATGGGTAAATAAACCCTGAGTACACAATATACTCGCAAGACTTATCCGACTAGTGGGAATAATTTCCTGACTCCAAGGGATATGCAAAGCTTTATGGTTTGCTGGGTTTCTTTTTGCAGAAAGCAATCTAATAGTGAATCCTTATTTATGTTATTATTAGCAGCCATGATTAATTTATTATCTAGCCATTTCATGTAAGCACATGTTCGACTTTCAAGCAAGAGTTGAGCAATCAGTTCCATTTCATCACCTTTCATCTTTCAGTTCTTGCTACGATGTTAGAGTTAAGACAAGTCGTACCGACTCGGTGGTGATTCGTGAATCAATGGGCCCAGCTAGGTACCCAAAAACACACGCCCTGCTTGTACCCCAGGCATAAGCAGGACCAACCCATCACCCTCCTGTCCCAGGTTCCAGGTCCCAGTCCAAACTTGGACTCTAAGCCCCCGCTCCTAAGTCCCGGACTTAGTGCGGTGTAAGGACCTCCACCATCCTCATCTCTAATCAGTCGGTCCAGAAAGAGCCGGAACCCACGACAAGAGAGCAACAAGTCTTTCCTGCGTGCCATCTCCAAGTATGTGCTCGGGATAATACATCTGTGACTTGCCTAGCGTCTATTGTAACGGCCGGTCCTTAACCGATACAGATAGGGAAAAGTATAACCAAGCTATGCCCTGTTGGCCATAGGACACATCCTCTTACACCCACCAGTACCCAAACCACATTCCTGCCTGGTCACCGTTTTTCCTTTCCACCATTTTATCATGAGTGATCATAATTATCCTCTATTGTGAGTAATGGCAGGTTACTCACGCTACTAAAATCCAGAGCATAGCAGCTATGTGATCTGTACTAGTAGGACTCATAGGTAGATATATTTATGCATATAGTTTCTATAAAATGCCTGTAATATAAATGCACATCATATATATATTCAGTAATCATTCAAAAATAGGGTTATGCACCGGGGCTTGCCTTGGGCAGGCGGTGAGTCAACAAAGTCAGCACCAAAAGGCTCCAGGGCTCCATCCTGCACGAGGATCTCCTCCTCATATTCCTCAATGACCTCCTCGTAGTCCTGCTCCTCCACAGGCACGAACTCTACCAACTCGTGATCTACATGCATGAAATGATGCTGCAATATTTAGTAATACGGCAACAACAACTCTTAAAATAAAATACATTTATCATGCTTCTAAGCTAGTTCTACCGACTGAGGTGCTAAGTTACCTACTATTACCACTAACAAGTATGAAGCATGACATATTATCATCTTAGCAACAAAGGGTATTCTTACTCCTAATACCGATTTACTCTACATATGATAAAACAAGGGGTACTAGCTATCTATTTATCAACCTACTCTACGGCTACAAAAATTACAGTGAGCACCTAAAAATCTAAAGAGCCTACTATAAAAATTTCATGGCTAAAGCCATCACCAATTTACCACAAAAATTCCTACAAATAATAAGCTAAATAATACTAAGCTTTCTATTTTGAATTTATGAACCTATCATTATCACAACTAAATGTAAACTAACTACACCAACAGATAGATAATATTTTTGTGAACTTAATAAATTTTGTTTCATTATTTTTGGACATCTATAAGATTTACTACAAATTATCAAAGTTCAGCTCAAAACTAAATTGAATAAACATTTATCAATTCATTGGAAAATGGAAAACCAAATTCCACCGCGCAGCTGAAAGGTCCTAATGGCTAGAGGGAGGTGAATAGCCTAATAAAAATTTCTACAACAACACTTAACAAAATGGTTAGACAATTATGAGGCAAAGCAAGTATTACGCTAGCCTACTCAAAATGCAAGCCACCTACCACAATTCTAGTTTAGATAGTATCTATTCACTCAATAGCTATGACACTACCCTATATTAGTGTGCTCTCAAAGGCTAACTAAAGAGCCACACTAACCAAGCAAGCAAGCTCTCAGAACTAGCTACATTAAAGAGCTTGACAACTAGTTTGCGGTAAAGTAAAGAGAGTGATCAAGAATGTTATACCGCCGTGTCAAGGAGTGAACCAATCAATCACAAGAATTAATATCAATGAAGACCAATCACCTCAGAATCAAAGGATGAACACAATGATTTTTTACCGATGTTCACTTGCTTGCCGGCAAGCTAGTCCTCGTTGTGGCGATTCACTCACTTGGTGGTTCACGCGCTAATTGGCTTCACACGCCAAACCCTCAATAGGGTGCCGCACAACCAACATAAGATGAGGATCACACAAGTCACGAGCAATCCACTAGAGTATCTTTTGGCGCTCCATCGGGGAAAGGTCAAGAACCCCTCACAATCACCATGATCGGAGCCAGAGACAATCACCACCCTCCGCTCAATGATCCTCGCTTCTCCAAGCCATCTAGGTGGCGGCAACCACCAAGAGTAACAAGCGAAACCCACAGCGAAACACGAACACCAAGTGCCTCTAGATGCAAACACTCAAGCAATGCACTTGGATTCACTCCCAATCTCACTATGATGATGAATCAATAATAGAGATGAGTAGGAGGGCTTTGGCTCAGCTCACAAGGTTGCTATGTCAATGAAAATGGCCAAAGGTAATGAGCTACAGCCGGCCATGGGGCTTAAATAGAAGCCCCCACGAAATAAAGCCGTTATACCCCTTCACTGGGCATAACATGGGCTGACCGGACGCTCCGGTCAAACTGACCGGACGCTGCTTCTCAGCGTCTGGTCACCCAATGGCGGCCATGTGTCTCTTGTGTTCAACTGTGAACGTTTGATCTCAACGGTCGACATGTTGACCGGACGCTCTGACAGAGTTGACCGGACGCTGATCCCTCAGCATCCGGTCGTTTACAGTAAGGGTTCAAACTGAGTTTTTGCCGACCAGACGCGTCTGGTCATGCTTGACCGGACACGGCCTAGCGTCCGGTGCTTAACCCTAATCACTGTGCCGACCGACAACATGACCGAACATAGCCCTTCAGTGTCCGGTCGCAGAGCGACCCAGCGTCCGGTCGTTTGACCGACGCCAGTGTCTTCGCTGCTACACCTGACCGGACACACCGGTCTAACCGAGGCTAGCGTCCGGTCACTTCCAGTGACCTTCATCTTTTCTGTCTAGGGCGCCGGTGGCACCGTCGGACTGTCCGCATTCTACGGGCGGACACTCCATCGGTGGAGTTTCTTACCCTTGCTTCCAAACTTCACCACCCTTGATCAAATGTGCCAACCACTAAGTGTATCACCTTGTCCACATGTGTTAGCATATTTTCACAAACATTTTCAAGGGTATTAGCACTCCACTAGATCCTAAATGCATATAAAATGAGTTAGAGCATCTAGTGGCACTTTGATAACCGCATTCCGATACGAGTTTCACTCCTCTTAATAGTACGGCTATCAAACCTAAATGTGATCACACTCTCTAAGTGTCTTGATCACCAAAACAAAATAGCTCCTATGGTTTATACCTTTGCCTTGAGCTTTTTGTTTTTCTCTTTCTTCTTCCCAAGTCCAAGCACTTGATCATCATTATGGCATCATCATCATGTTATGATCTTCATTTGCTTCACCACTTGGAATGTGCTACCTATCTCATGATCACTTGATAAACTAGGTTAGCACTTAGGGTTTCATCAATTCACCAAAACCAAACTAGAGCTTTCAATCTCCCCCTTTTTGGTAATTGATGACAACCCTTATACAAAGATATGAATTAAAATTTAATTGAATCCATGTTGCTTGCCCAAGCATATTTACCATTTGTAAGAGGATATGGACAAGTTTCATGAACCCTAAATGGTAGCAATAGCTCCCCCTACATATGTGCTAAGAGTTTGGATTGTAGCTTGCACATATGCTTAGATAGGAAATATAGGAGTCAATGTCTACCAAATGATGCTAAGGTATAAAAGATGGACCTTTGAAGCATGATACCAATCGAAGTGCACCGATATACCATCCCTAGCACCATGGTTTGCTCAATACCGCTTAGAAATATTTGGAAATGAAATTTATCTAGTGATTTCATTTCATCATTCAATCTAACAACTAGCATACATCACACAAGCATGAATATTTTAAATTTAGAACTTATGCCATGCAAGCAAACATATGAAATGCACATTCAAATGCACCATACAAGTTCATGAGCTTGCTCCCCCTACTTGTGTGCTCAAAAATTTTAATTTATCCCTTTCCTTTGTCATGTCTCTCCCCCTATATCATATATCAAGATATCTTTATGTTTTCTGTCCCTTTATGATATTTCTCCCCCCCCCCCTTTTCACTATTTTACTACTATCTTTGTTTCTCTCCCCCTTTGTCATCAATGACCACAAAGATTCAAAATATAGATAGTATTACTTGTAGGGTCGAGATTATCAATGTCAATCAATGGGGTGAGGATCATTTTCCCAAAATTTGGTCCAATCTAGATCATTTGCCAAAGATATTTAACTCGGTTTGATCCAAGGACAAGCTTCTTCACACCTCCAAATAAGGGTTATCTTGTACTATGTTGAGTTAAACACTTAGAGCTCATTTTCTAGATCAAACACTAGGTTTACAAGCCCATAAACATGTCATATGCTATCACTAGATCAAAACAAGCATAGAAGCAATAGTGATATCATATAAACATCAAAATCATTTGATTTTCATGAATGAGCTTAATAAAATAGAACCACTTGAGAGGTCCTAATAAATTTGAAAAATGTGACTAGATGCACTAATCATGTCCTTAGCAAAGATGTATGTCATGCCTATCAACTTTTACCTTGGATTGCTCGAAGGAGAGGCATGTCATATTAGTGGGAGGGGTGCATCAACACATATTTGAGAAATCCATTATGTTCAACTCATTCCTTAGCTTGCAAAATCTTTTCTCATCCAATGGCTTGGTGAATATATCGGCAAGTTGATCTTCGGTGCCTACACTCTCAATGCAAATGTCCCCTTTTTGTTGATGATCTCTTATGAAATGATGGCGGACATCAATGTGCTTTGTTCTTGCATGTTGAACCGGATTGTTGGTTAGCTTGATTGCACTCTCATTGTCACATAGCAATGGCACTTTCTTGAACTTGATTCCAAAGTCACACAAAGTGGCCTTCCTCCAAAGTATTTGTGCACAACAACTACCAGCGGATATGTATTCGGCTTCGGCGGTTGATAATGCAACACTATTTTGCTTCTTTGATGACCATAAAACAAGTGATCTTCCCAACAAATGGCCTTGTACACACCCCGATCAAGTGGCCTTGTTCATTATCATCACTATCATTATCACTATCATTTTCATTTTCATGTTCATTATCATCAATATGTTCTTCATCACTTTCATCATCACAAGATTGTACCTTAGTAGCCTTAGCCATGAAGCATGATGAAGATCCAAAGAGAGAAGGCTTCTCATTGATGGCAATGCTTGCAAGAACCTTCTTTTTGGTGGTCTTGTGATCATCACTATCATCATCATCAACTCTTGAGGAAGCATCACTATCCCAAGTGACTACATATGAACCACCCTTCTTCTTCTTGAAGGCCATCTTGTCCTTCGTCTCTTTCTTTTCCTTCTTGTCCTTCTTCTTGTTCTTCTTGTTGTCATCATCATTGTCACTATTGTATGGGCATTAAGCGACAAGATGATCTTTGCTTCCACACTTGAAGCACCTTCTTGACTCTTCTTTGTTCTTGGATGAAGACTTCTTTTTTCTAGCATGGTAGCCCTTCTTCACCATGAACTTGCCAAATCTCTTGACAAATAGAGCCATCTTCTCATCATCATCATTATCCCATGATTTATCTTCTTCACTTGATGTTTCTTGCTTTGCTTTGTCCTTGGATGATGTGGCTTTGAATGCCACGCTCTTCTTCTTCTCATCCTTCTTCTCATCTTTCTTCTCCTTCTTTTCTTCCGTCTCATCATCATCTCTATAAGTATCATCGGTCATTATATCTCCCAAACACTTGGTTTGGTGTCATGGTGTCCAAACCACTCCTCACTAGAATAGTGACCAATGTACCAAATCTTGAGGGTAAGCATCTCAAGAACTTGTGGGAGAAGTCCTTATCCTTCACTTCTTCTCCAAGTGCTTTGAGATCATTGATAAGCACTTGAAGCCTATGGAACATCTCCGACACACTCTCATCATCCTTCATCTTGAAGCTTGCAAACTTTTCTTTGAGAATATAAGCCTTTGCACCCTTCATAGCTTGAGTGCCCTCAAATAACTCTTCCAACTTCTTCCATGCCTCATGTGCCATCTCAATATTTTGAGTTGCTCAAATATTCTTTCATCAATTGCATCATGAATAGCACTTAGAGCAATGTCATTATTTTGGAGAAGTACTTCTTCGGCCACGGTGGGATTCTCCGGATCTTCAATCTTAATTTTTGTTTCTACCACCTTCCAAACCTTCCTATTGATTGACTTGATATAAGTTGTCATCTTGGCCTTCCAATAGGGATAGTTGGAGCCATCAAATTGGGGTAGCTTTTTGGTGTTGTTGATTTGAGCCATTTTAACACCGAAGGTTGTTAAGCCTCAAATAACGGTGACCTCAGCTCTGATACCACTTGAAAGGTCCAAATGGCTAGAGGGGGGGTGAATAGCCTAATAAAAATTTCTACAACAACACTTAACAAAATGGTTAGACAATTATGAGGCAAAGCAAGTATTATGCTAGCCTACTCAAAATGCAAGCCACCTACCATAATTCTTGTTTAGATAGTATCTATTCACTCAATAGCTATGACACTACCCAATGTTAGTGTGCTCTCAAAGGCTAACTAAAGAGCCACACTAACCAAGCAAGCAAGCTCTCACAACTAGCTACACTAAAGAGCTTGACAACTAGTTTGCGGTAAAGTAAAGAGAGTGATCAAGAAGGTTATACCGCCGTGTCGAGGAGTGAACCAATCAATCACAAGAATTAATATCAATGAAGACCAATCACCTCGGAATCAAAGGATGAACACAATGATTTTTTACCGAGGTTCACTTGCTTACCGGCAAGCTAGTCCTCATTGTGACGATTCACTCACTTGGTGGTTCACGCGCTAATTGGCTTCACACACCAAACCCTCAATAGGGTGCCGCACAACTAGCACAAGATGAGGATCACACAAGCCACGAGCAATCTACTAGAGTACCTTTTGGTGCTCCGCCGGGGAAAGGTCAAGAACCCCTCACAATCACCACGATCGGAGCCGGAGACAATAACCACCCTCCGCTCAACGATCCTCGCTTCTCCAAGCTATCTAGGTGACGGCAACCACCAAGAGTAACAAGCAAAACCCGCAGCAAAACACGAACACCAAGTGTCTCTAGATGCAAACACTCAAGCAATGCACTTGGATTCACTCCCAATCTCACTATGATGATGAATCAATGATGGAGATGAGTGGGAGCACTTTGGCTAAGCTCACAAGGTTGCTATGTCAGTGAAAATGGCCAAAGGTAATGAGCTATAGCCGGCCATGGGCTTAAATAGAAGCCCCCACGAAATAGAGCCGTTATACCCCTTCACTGGGCATAACACGGGCTGACCGGACACTTATTCTCAGCGTCCGGTCGCCCGATGGCGGCCACATGTCTCTTGTGTTCAACTGTGAACGTTTGATCTCAACGGTCGACATGTTGACCGGACGCTCCGACAGAGTTGACTGGACGCTCCGGTCGTTTACAATAAGGGTTCAAACCGAGTTTTTGCCGACCGGACACGGCCCAGCGTCCGGTGCTTAACCCTAATCACTGTGCCGACCAACAACATGACCGGACGTAGCCCTTCAGCGTCTAGTCGCAGAGTGACCTAGTGTCCGGTCATTTGATCGACGCCAGTGTCTTTGCTGCTACACCTGACTGGACGCGCTGGTCCAATCGAGACCAGCATCCGGTCACTTCCAGTGACCTTCGTCTTTTCTGTCTAGAGCGCCGGTGGCACCGTCGGACTGTCCACACTCTATGAGCGGACACTCCACCGGTGGAGTTTCTTACCCTTGCTTCCAAACTTCACCACCCTTGATCAAATGTGCCAACCACTAAGTGTATCACCTTGTGCACATGTGTTAACATATTTTCACAAACATTTTCAAGGGTGTTAGCACTCCACTAGATCCTAAATGCATATGAAATGAGTTAGAGCATCTAGTGGCACTTTGATAACCGCATTCCAATACGAGTTTCACTCCTCTTAATAGTATGGCTATCAAACCTAAATGTGATCACACTCTCTAAGTGTCTTGATCACCAAAACAAAATAGCTCCTATGGTTTATACCTTTGCCTTGAGATTTTTGTTTTTCTCTTTCTTCTTCCCAAGTCCAAGCACTTGATCATCATTATGGCATCATCATCATGTTATGATCTTCATTTGCTTCACCACTTGGAATGTGCTACCTATCTCATGATCACTTGATAAACTAGGTTAGCACTTAGGGTTTCATCAATTCACCAAAACCAAACTAGAGCTTTCAATCTCCCCCTTTTTAGTAATTGATGACAACCCTTATACAAAGATATGAATTAAAATTTAATTGAATCCATGTTGCTTACCCAAGCATATTTACCATTTGTAAGAGGATATGGATAAGTTTCATGAACCCCAAATGGTAGCAATAGCTCCCCCTACATATGTGCTAAGAGTTTGGATTGTAGCTTGCACATATGCTTAGATAGGAAATATATGAGTCAATGTCTACCAAATGATGCTAAGGTATAAAAGATGGACCTTTGAAGAATGATACCAATCGGAGTGCACCAATATACCATCCCTAGCACCATGGTTTGCTCAATACCACTTAGAAATATTTGGAAATGAAATTTATCTAGTGATTTCATTTCATCATTCAATCTAACAACAAGCATACATCACACAAGCATGAATATTTTAAATTTAGAACTTATGCCATGCAAGCAAACATATGAAATGCATATTCAAATGCACCATACAAGTTCATGAGCTTGCTCCCCCTACTTGTGTGCTCAAAAATTTTAATTTGTCCCTTTCATTTGTCATGTCTCCCCCCTATATCATATATCAAGATATCTTTATGTTTTCTGTCCCTTTATGATATTTCTCCCCCTTTTTCACTATTTTACTACTATCTTTGTTTCTCTCCCCCTTTGTCATCAATGACCACAAAGGTTCAAAATATAGATAGTATTACTTGTAGGGTCAAGATTATCAATGTCAATCAATGGGGTGAGGATCATTTTCCTAAAATTTAGTCCAATCTAGATCATTTACCAAAGATATTTAACTCGGTTTGATCTAAGGACAAGCTTCTTCACACCTCCAAATAAGGGTTATCTTGTACCATGTTGAGTTAAACACTTAGAGCTCATTTCTAGATCAAACACTAGGTTTACAAGCCCATAAACATGTCATATGCTATCACTAGATCAAAACAAGCATAGAAGCAATAGTGATATCATATAAACATCAAAATCATTTGATTTTCATGAATGAGCTTAATAAAATAGAACCACTTGAGAGGTCCTAATAAAATTGAAAAATATGACTAGATGCACTAATCATGTCCTTAACAAAGATGTATGTCATGCCTATCAAGTTTTACCTTGGATTGCTCGAAGGAGAGGCATGTCATATTAGTGGGGGGTGCATCAACACATATTTGAGAAATCCAATATGTTCAACTTATTCCTTAGCTTGCAAAACCTTTTCTCATCCAATGGCTTGGTGAATATATCGGCAAGTTGATCTTCGGTGCCTACACTCTTAATGCAAATGTCCCCTTTTTGTTGATGATCTCTTATGAAATAATGGCGGACATCAATGTGCTTTGTTCTTGCATGTTGAACCGGATTGTTGGTTAGCTTGATTGCACTCTCATTGTCACATAGCAATGGCACTTTCTTGAACTTGATTCCAAAGTCACATAAAGTGGCCTTCATCCAAAGTATTTGTGCACAACAACTACCGGTGGATATGTATTTGGCTTCAGCGGTTGATAATGCAACACTATTTTGCTTCTTTGATGACCATGAAACAAGTGATCTTCCCAATAATTGACATGTGCCCGATGTGCTCTTTCTTTCAACCTTGCATCCCGCATAATCCGAATTGGAGTAACCAACTAGCTCAAACTTTGCTCCTTTAGGATACCATAAACCAATATTTGGTGTATGCTTCAAGTACCTCAATATCCTCTTTGTAGCCTTCAAATGACTTTCTCTTGGTGAGGCTTGAAATCTTGCACACATGCATACACTAAACATGACATCCGACCTTGATGCGGTCACATAGAGTAGGCTTCCAATCATAGACCGATACAACTTTTGATCCACCATGTTTCCACTTGCATCACTATCCAAGTTGCCATTGGTTCCCATTGGTGTGTTAATGACTTTGCTATCAATCATGCCAAACTTCTTGATCATGTCCTTGATGTACTTGCCTTGACTCACAAATGTACCATTCTTTAATTGCTTGATTTGAAGACCAAGGAAGTAACTCAACTCTCCAACCATGGACATCTCAAACTCATTAGCCATCATCTTTCCAAACTCATCACAAAATTCTTGATTTGTTGATCCAAATATGATGTCATCAACATAGATTTGCAAAACAAATAGATCTTTTTCAATCTTCTTGATGAATAGAGTGGTGTCAACCTTGCCTATTGTGAACCCTTTAGAGAGGAGGAAGTCCCTCAATCTCTCATATCATGCTCTAGGTGCTTGCTTCAAGCCATACAATGCCTTATTCAACTTGTATACATGGTTGGGCTTCTTATCTTCTTCAAAATCGAGAGGTAGCTCAACATATACTTCTTCATTGATGTAGCTATTTAGAAATACACTCTTAACATCCATTTGATAGAGCTTTATGTTGTGGGAACAAGCATAGGCTAGCAAGATTTTAATTGCTTCCAATCTAGCAACCGGGGCATATGTTTCTCTAAAGTCAAGACCTTCAACTTGAGTATAGCCTTGTGCTACCAATCTTGCTTTATTCTTTACTACTATCCCATCTTGATCTTGCTTGTTTCTAAAGACCCATTTGGTTTTAATCACATTGTGTCCCTTTGGTCTTTCTACCATTTCCTATACTTGATTTCTTGTGAAGTTGTTTAGCTCTTCATGCATAGCATTGACCCAATCAACATCCTTCAATGCTTCATCTATATTCTTTGGTTCAATGGATGACACAAATGAGAAGTGTTTATAAAATGATGCCAATCTTGATCTTGTTTGTACACTTCTAGAAATATCACCAATGATAGTGTCCAATGGATGATCTCTTGCAACATTGGTTGGTTGGAGGATTAGAACTTGATTGCTTGCACTTGCTTGATCATTGGGTTGAGATGATGTACTAGCCACTTGATCTTGTTCATTGTCATGAGATCCACTTGTACTAACTTGATTTGTATCATCTTGCACATTTGAGTTAGAGAGCACTTGCACTTGATCATTTCATCATCACACTTGCCTAGGCCTCAATTCACCAACATCCATGTTCTTCATGGCATTTGAAAGTTGAATGCCTCTAATATCTTCTAAGTTCTTATTCTCTACTTGTGAACCCTTGGTTTCATCAAATTCAACATCATGAACTTCTTCAAGAGTACCACTATCCAAATTCCAAACTCTATATGCTTTGCTTGTGGTGGAATAGCCAAGTAGGAATCCTTCATCACATTTCTTATCAAACTTGCCCAATCTTGTGCCTTTCTTTAAGATATAGCATTTGCAACCAAAGACCCAAAAATATGCAATGTTGGGCTTTCTATCATTCAAGAGCTCATATGGTGTCTTCTCTTTCAATCGGTGTTAATAGAGGCGGTTGCTACAATAGCAAGCCATGTTGATAGCTTCAGCCCAAAAGGATTGACTCACATTGTACTCACGAAGCATAGACCTTGCCATATCAATAAGTGTTACATTCTTCCTCTCAACAAGGCCATTTGATCGGGGTGTGTACTTGGCCAAGAATTGATGTCTAATTCCAAATTCATCACACAACTCATCAATTTTAGTGTTCTTGAACTCACTACCATTGTCACTTCTAACTCTCTTGATGATTGTTTCAAATTCGTTGTGAATACCTTTGACAAATGATTTGAATGTTGCAAATACATCACTTTTGCCTACTAGAAAGAATATCCATGTGTATCTAGTGTAGTCATCCACTATCACAAAGCTATATTTGTTTCCACCGATGCTAGTGTATTATGTTGGCACAAACAAGTTCATGTGCAATAACTCAAATGCTTTACTAGTGCTCATCATGCTTTTCTTAGGATGGGTGTTTCCAACTTGTTTGCCGGCATGACAAGAGCTACAAAGCTTATCCTTTTCAAACACAACATCTTTCAAGCCTTTAACTAAGTCATGCTTAATCAATCTATTCAATTGTTTCATTCCAACATGACCAAGCCTTCTATGCCATAACCAACTCATGCTAGACTTAGTGAACAAGCATATAGATAATCTAGCTTCACTAGCATTGAAATCAATCAAGTATAGACTCTCATATCTAAAGCCTTTGAAGATTAAGTTAGAACTATCTACACTTATGATCTCTACATCATCTACCCCAAATATACATTTGAATCCAAGATCACACAATTGAGCCATGGATAGCAAATTGAAGTTCAAGCTCTCTACTAGCAACACATTGGATATGCTCATGTCATTGGATATTGCAATCTTACCAAGCCCTTTGACCTTGCCTTTGCCATTGTCACCAAATGTGATACTATCATAACCATCATTGCCATTGGTGTTGATTGAGTTGAACATTCTTACATCACCGGTCATGTGTTGAGTGCACCCACTATCAAGAACCCAATGCCTTCCTCCGGCTTTGTAATTGACCTACAAAAGAAGATCAATTTCTTTTAGGTACCCAAACTTGCTTGGGTCCTTGAAGGTTAGTCACTAGGCTCTTTGGTACCCAAATGGCTTTCTTCTTTGAGCCCATCCATGGTTTACCAATGAACTTAGCCTTTACACCATTTGTACCCTTAGTAAGCATATAGCATGAATCAAGCTTAATGGAGGACACATTAGCATTTTTGCTCTTATTTTTGCATTCTTGCTCTTTATGATCCACTTGCTTGCAACTAGTGCAAACCGACCATTGTTCTTCATAAAACTAGTCTTATGAGGAGCAAAGGCCGCTTTGCCTTTCTTAGGGGGTATAGCCCAATCTCTCTTTGTAGAGAGAAGCTCTTTGGCTACCCGAGTGTCGATGCTTCACCACCGATAGCCTGCCACGGGGGTCCCCGGGGCAGTATTGTTCGGGCTTCGGCGTATGCTGAACTCGATGATTAACGCAAGAGACAGTCGATTTATCCTGGTTCAAGCCCTCGATCGTAGATCGAGTAATAACCCTACGTCCAGTCGGTGTTAGCCTTTGCGTTGGATTGATTGTGATATGTTGTGTTGTACAATTGTCGTCCCCTTCTCTCAGGAGCCCTACCCTCCTTTATATAGTCAGGAGGCCAGAGTCCTAGTCGGTTTATAATGAGATTTCCTAGTAGGATTACTTAATAGTTTTACTACTAAGATTACATGGGAAGAATCCTTGTTGAACTAGATCTTCTCTCTCCCTTGCGGGGTATCCTGTGGGTCCCATATCGATAAGCCCCCGAGCACTTCATGGTTGAGCTCTGAAAGTCTCGCTTTGCTCCTTCAAATCTTGTTGAGTAGGAACAAAATGTCATCCGAGTGCTTTCTGGAGTGAAACCTTGTAGCGCTTCTTGGGATCTTCGAGTGGTGAATGCTTTTTGAAGAAAAAGTACATCCATCTGGTTGTAGCCCCCGAGCCTCTTGCTATTTGGAACAAGGAGCTGGAGGATCTTGTCTTGAAGTTGCTCTGATTGTTCATCGAAGTTTTATCAAAAAGAACTTGAATATGGCTCGTTCCGGGTTCTTTTTGTCGTAATGTCTTGAAGTGGTCTGCGTTGAGGAAGTCTTCTTTTGGTGACGTGCGCTTTTTTGAAGAAAAAAGTGCACTCACTGAGTGTAGCCCCCGAGCCTCTTGCTATTTGGAACAAAAAGTTGGAGGGTCTTGATCGTTTATGTTGTTTGAAAATTTGTGTTCTGAAGTAGTCCCCGAGACTTGGATTATGTCATCATCCGAGTAGTTTTTGCGGCATCTTTCTGAAGCGGCCCTTTAGTCTTGGATTAAACCATCATCCGAGTAGTTTCGTGGCATGCAGCCTCCGAGCTTATGTCCGGGTTCTTTTTGGGTGGGTGCAATTTTTCGTAAAAATTTGCACTCACTGAGTGTAGCCCCCGAGCCTCTTGCTTTTGCTTGCAAAAGTTGGAGGGTCCAGATTCTTGTCTTCAAAAAATTCTGGGGCTATGTATCCCGCAGCCCCGTGCTTTCTCCGAGTTCTTCTCTTTAGAAAAGAAGTCGGATGAAGAGTCTTGATGTGTCGTCGTTGTTGTAGTCTTGAGTTTCTTGTACTCTTGGTCCTTTGTCTTTGGTTCCGAGCCCCTGGGAGTAGTTGAAATGAAGGCCGAGCTCCCTAGCTTAGTGTTGATTAAGCTATGATGCTGGCCGAGCCCCCGAGCGTATATCCGTGTTGTTTTGTTCAGGAAGAACTCGGATGCGAGGTCTTGGCATATTCTTTGATAGTCTGCTGTTGTCAGATGTAGTTGTATGGTGGTGGTTGAGTATAAATGCCTTTTGTTCACGGGTTGTACTGTGCTAGTATATTCTTCCGAATATGCCCGTCTTCGAGTACTGTTTCCTCTCGCCTGAGTCATCCATTATTGAGTCCTGTCTTTTCACTATGTCCTTTGTTAGGCTTATTTCGTTGGTACTCCTAGTCCATGTGCGCCGCTCCTTTTTTGCTTCCGCCAGTTCATGGGAAAGAAGAAAACCGCAAGCAAGTCTCAGGCGACCTTCGTAGACGAGGAGTCATCCCTTTCTTTGATCGAAAACCAGGAGTTCGTGGCTATGAGGGCTGCTCAGAAGGTTTGGCCGGCTCCAACAACAAGCGAAGACCAGCTGCGCGAGCTCGTTAGCGATGGCTTGATCCAAAGCAAAGTCATCGCTGAATGGAGAGTTCCGGGCGAGCATCGGGTTCTAGCTCTGGGTCCTGGTGAGATTGTCCTCTTCATTTCCTTTGTCCGCGCCGGACTTTGCCTTCATGCTTCCGCTTTCCTTCATCAGTTTCTTGGTTATTTCGGGGTTAGTCTGAACCACCTAACCCCCAATGCCGTTCTCCATCTTTCTGTTTTCGTTCATCTTTGCGAAGCTTTCCTTGGAATCCCTCCTTCTCTATGTCTTTTTTGCTTTTTCTTTCGTCTGAAACCTCAACCCCACCGTGAAGAAACCAGCGTTCTTGGCGGTTGCGGGATTCAGTTTCGCCAGGGTCTCAAAATTAAGTTTTTTGACTATGACCTGGTCGATTCTGTAAAAGATTGGCGTGCCGAGTGGTTTTACGCTGCCAATTTGATCCCTTCCCTTGTCGTCCATTTCGGATCTGGTCCTGTGGTGAATGACCGATGGGACAAGAAGCTTGAGTCACCTGCTGAGATTCAAGTGATCCAGCCACTCCTTGATAGGATTAGCATGCTGAAACAGCAGGGTTTGACTGGCTTTGGTATTGTCTCGAGCTTTCTTCGTCGCTGAGTTCAGCCTTTGAAAGAGCGGGAGCATCTTGGCTTTGAGTATTCTAGGGCCGAGGATCCTTCACGCATGGTCCTAGCTCTTGAGCTGACCGGTGAGGAGGTACTCGAGCATCTCCAGAAGATGCTGAAAGGAGTGAGCGTCATTCCTCCTGCTGTCTCCGAGTTCTTAGCCAACAACCCGCCCCCAGCTGTGAGTTGTCTATCTTTTTGTTTGAGTACTTTATGTACTCTTGCTGCATCCGTTCTTGCTTAGCTTTTCTTTGTCTCGGTGTTTTATCCTTTTTCGCAGGAGCTTGGGCGGAACTTTGTCGACCTGGTCCCTCTTGATGTTCTCCCTGCCATGGTGGAGACTGGGGATAAACTTGCTGGAACTTCTGTAATTAGTAAGTCCCAAATCTCTACCGCCCTTCCTAGGGTTTCTTCCGGATTTGTTGATGTATATGAAGAATATGTTCCTCGTCTAGTCCCTCGCGGTCCTCGCAGTGTCCCGAAGAGGGGGCGAACGGATGGGTCTTCATCTGGCCTGCCTGTCTCCAAGAAGCCTCGCAAACCAAGTACTCCCTCAGGTACTCCAGTTGTTGCTAGCATGCTCTTAGGTGAGCATATTTAATACTCTTTGTTCCTTTATTTTCCTGTTTCTCTCTTGAACCGAGTACTTTTTATCCTCTTTTCAGCAGGTGCTCTGGTTTCCTTGGCTGGGGAAGAAGAGGATGATGAAGTACCCCTCATCATGCGGCGGTGAGTTGTTTTTCATATTCCTGTTGCATTGAATTTCTCTTCTTTGTCTAGACTTTTAGTCTTGAACTTTTTGAAGTAATCGGAGGTCGGGTGTGAGTTCTTCCGAGGCTCCCGTGCCGACTTCTTCTGGAGCTCCGGTGTCGAGTTCTTTGGTAGCCTCGGTACTGAGTTCTACCGCTCCTCTAGTGCGGAGTTCTTCCACGGCTCCAGCCCTGGCTTCTTCCGTGGCTCCGCTGTCGGCTATCCCGCTCCCATCGCCAGGTGGCGGGGACGTTTTTGCCGTCGTGGTTCCCCCTGCGAGGCCTTCCCTTGGCTTCGCGAAGAAGAAAGTGGTTGGGTGAGTAGATTCTAACTTTATCTTTTTGGCTTCTATCTTCCTTCCTCTGGTTCTTATCGGTGCTTCCTTTTATCACTTTTCAGTGTTTCGTCTTCTCTCATCTCTTCATCGACTTCTTCTCTGCCTCCCACTGTGCTAGTGAGTTCCGAGCCTCAGGACTCACATCATTCTGTTGATGAAGTTGCTGCGGGGGTTTCAGAGCTACCCAGCGAAGTTGCGGACTTGGCCGCTCCAGAGGTGACTATGGCCGTCGTGCTGGGTCCTTCTGAGGGTTTGGCTCTGGCTTCCCTGGAGGTTGCTTTGGTCGCTCCTTCTTTGCCCCAGCCGGCCTCTCCTTCCCCTTCTCTTGCTTTCGGTGGTCCCTCTTTTTCCGGTGACGTGGTGCAGCAGTTCGATGCCACCCATCGGTTATCGGAGCTGACCACAGCCTGGGGGAACTTGTCGACTCTCGCGACTTCTTTTGGTGAAAAGCTCCAGGTAGGTTTTACTGCCACTCCTTTTTTGCATGCTTGTTTTTCTTCTGTCCTTACGTCTTGTTTCTCTTTGCCTCTTTTTGCTCAGTCTTTCTCTCGTGATCATTCTGGCTTCTTTTTCTCATCTGAAAATGAGAGAAAGTTGTCTTCTGAGGTGGACGCTCTGAAAGCCGATCTCGACCTTCTCCGGGCTGAGTTGGAGACAGAGCGTCAAATGCACCAAAAGGAGGAGAAGACCCTTCGTGCCCGGGTGGTGGAGATGGAGAAGCAGAGAGATGCCGCGGTGGAGTCCGTGAAGAATGAATGCAAAGGTGCTGCGGGTTCTACCTATTTCTTCTTGTATTTTGACTTCTCTTTTTCGCTGACTTGTTCTTGGGTGTCTTGTCTAGTCCTCCGAGTTGAGAAGCAGAAGCTCTCGGAGAGTATTGATGAAATGAAGGCTCTTGTCCGCTCTAGTCATAATAAGGCTGAGGAGGTAATTACTCATGCTGAGGAAGAACTCGCCCTTGCTAAGCTAATTAGGCGTGGAGCTGACAGAGATCTTGTGCAGGCCCAAAAAACTATTGAAGGCTTGTCCGGGAAGCTGGCGACGGCTACCGAAAATTGGAATGTTTTGTAGAAATCTTTTCATTCAGTAGCTGATGTTCTCTAGACTCCAGCGGATGACGGGCAATCTTGGGCGCAGTTCATTCCCCGGATTCCGACTCGTTTTCAAGAGTTCGCGAAGAAGTGTGCTCAAGTATGTACCAAGAATGTGCTGGCCCAGGTCCGGGTCCTTGCTCTGGAGGCGCCTCTGTCCAAGATAGCAGAGGAAGCTGAAAGCCAAGAATACCTTGATGCCGTTGAGAGGATGGAGCCTAAGGTCGAAGGTTTAGCCAGTAGGGTTGTAGACAGTCTAAATATTGATATTTCCCTTCCTGATGACAATGCCTGATCCGATTGACCAGCCCCTTGTAATATTACACTCCTCTTTAAATGAAGATTCTTTATTTCTGTTGATGTATTCTTTGCCTGGGTGTGGTCGAAGTTACTTGACTCGCTGAGTACTTTGTCCCATTTTTGTCTCTGCTCCGCAAACGACTCTGTGCGTTATCCTGACGAGACCCCTCGATTTGTCGTGTACTTTTCTTTTCTTCCTCTTTTGTGATCCGTCGAGTGCTTTGTCCACGCTATGACTTGTTAGATGTAAATCTTTGTGTTGACAACCTTTCGTCTGCGCTATGTAAAAACGACTCGGCGTGAAATGTTGCTTTGACAAACTTTGGCATCCGAGTGCTTTTTTGAGTGGCGCTTGTGCTTTTCTGAGGAAAAAGTATTCCTATCTGGATGTAGCCCCCGAGCCTCTTGCTTTTCGGAACGAAGAGCTGGAGGGTCTTTTGAAGCTCAATTTCGGTCGACTAGTTTTAGGTGTTAGCTTTTAGCTACCCTTGTCGGTAGGCTCAAGCGTGTTTTCAGCTATTTTGCTCTCGGCCGGGATGCTCAGGCATGTTTTCAGCCATTTTGCTTTTGGTTTCGGGTGTTAGCTTTTAGCTACCCTCATCGGCGGGCTCAAGCGTCTTTTCAGCTATTTTGCTCTCGGCCAGGATGCTCAGGCATGTTTTCAGCCATTTTGCTTTTTGTTTCGGGTGTTAGCTTTTAGCTACCCTCATCAGCAGACTCAAGCGTCTTTTCAGCTATTTTGCTCTTGGCCGGGATGCTCAGGCATGTTTTCAGCCATTTTGCTTTTTGTTTCGGGTGTTAGCTTTTAGCTACCCTCATCGGCAGGCTCAAGCGTCTTTTCAGCTATTTTGCTCTCGGCCGGGATGCTCAGGCATGTTTTCAGCCATTTTGCTTTTGGTTTCGGGTGTTAGCTTTTAGCTACCCTCATCGGCGGGCTCAAGCGTCTTTTCAGCTATTTTGCTCTCGGCCGGGATGCTCAGGCATGTTTTCAGCCATTTTGCTTTTTGTTTCGGGTGTTAGCTTTTAGCTACCCTCATCGGCGGGCTCAAGCGTTTTTTTAGCTATTTTGCTCTCGGCCGGGATGCTTAGGCATGTTTTCAGCCATTTTGCTTTTTGTTTCGGGTGTTAGCTTTTAGCTACCCTCATCGGCGGGCTTAAGCGTCTTTTCAGCTATTTTGCTCTCGGCCGGGATGCTCAGGCATGTTTTTAGCCATTTTGCTTTTGGTTTTGGGTGTTAGCTTTTAGCTACCCTCATCGGCGGGCTCAAGCGTCTTTTCAGCTATTTTGCTCTCGACCGGGATACTCAGGCATGTTTTCAGCCATTTTGCTTTTTGTTTCATGAAAACAACTCGTTGGAAGTCACGACAAGATATGCTATGGATGAATATCATCTTTATTGATCACGAATGTAAACTAATACATATGTTGTCGAAGAATATTGTCCTTCGTTGATTGTGAATGTTGGTCCCTTGTGGCTTGCATATCTGTTTTATCTTGAGTTGTTTTTACGCGTAGAATCTTCTTAGCTGGCTGATGTGCCATGTGTTGCTGACTTCTTTTCCATCTTTGGTTATTAACTTGTATGTGCCTGGTCCGGTGACTTTTGTGACAATGAACGGACCTTCCCATGGACTGAGTAGCTTATGTCGTCCGTCAGTCTTTTGTATCCTTCTTAGCACTAAGTCTCCGACTTGTAGTGTTCGAGGATGGGTACTTTTGTTGTAGTGTCATCTTAAACCTTGTAGGTATCTGGCTGATTGGAGGGTAGCGTTTACTCTGACTTCTTCTGAGCTGCCGAGTTCTAATCTTCTTGTGTGTTCTGCTTCTCCTTCATCGTATTGTTCTATCTTTGGTGATGTCCAGATCAAGTCGGCAGGCAGTACGGCCTCTGACCCATAAACTAGGAAGAAGGGTGAGTAGCCTGTTGCTCTGCTTATTTGAGTTCGTAGCCCCCACACTACTTTTGGTAATTCTTCAATCCATTTGGACCCATAGTCTACTAGTTCTTCGTATAACCTTGGTTTTAATCTGGCTAGTATGAGTCCATTGGCCCTTTCTACTTGTCCGTTGGCTTCTGGATGTGCAACAGACGCATAGTCTATACCGAAACCACAGTCTTGTGCCCAGCTTTTGAATTCTGTAGCTGTGAAGGGGGAGCCTAGATCTGTGATGATTCGATTGGGCATGCCGAAGCGGTGCGTAATGTCTTGGATGAACTCGACTGCTTTGGTTGCGTTGTACTTCGCGAGTGGTTTGTATTCAATCCACTTGGTGAACTTGTCGATTGCTACAAAGATGTACTCGAAGCCGCCTTTTGCTTTCTTCAGGGGTCCTACTTGATCCAGCCCCCAGCAGGAAAAAGGCCAAGCAGGTGGGATGCAGATAAGATTGTGAGCTGGTACATGGGCTTGTCTTGCAAACATTTGGCAACCTTTGCATTTTCTGACAAGTTCTTCTGTGTCTTTCAAAGCTGTTGGCCAGTAAAATCCGATGCAGAATGCTTTGCCAACCAGTGTTCTTGAAGCGGCATGATTTCCACAGCATCCTGAGTGTATTTCGTCTAGGATTTCTTTGCCTTCTTCAAATGAGACACATTTTAGGAGTACTCCTGATGATGCTGCTCTTCTGTAAAGTCTATCTCCTACTAGAACGTAGTTTTTGCTTCTGTGAACAACTTTGGTGGCTCCTGCTTTATCTGCTGGCAATTTATTTTCTTTGATATAGTCGATGAAAACTTGGCTCCATGAAGTGTTGATTACCAAGATCTGAACGCCTTTAGCCTTAATTTCAGGGGTTGTCTCACCGGGTTGTTTGATAGAGGGAATTGATAGCTCTTCTATGAATACGCCGGGTGGAACCTTCGCTCTGTCTGATCCGAGCTTGGCAAGGACATCTGCTGCAATGTTGGAATCACGCAGGACATGTAGAATTTCTAATCCTTGGAAATGTTTTTCGAGTTTCTGTATTTCAGCACAATAAGCACCCATGTTTTCTTTGGTGTAATCCCAATCTTTGTTGACTTGGTTGATGACTACTGCAGAATCGCCGTATATGAGTAATCTTTTTATTCCAAGGGTAATTGCCACTCGTAACCCATGGATGAGGGCTTCATATTCTGCTTCGTTATTTGTAGCTTGCCACAATATCTGAAGGACGTACTTGAGTTGTTTTCCTTCTGGAGAAATGAGGAGGACGCCTACGCCGGCTCCGCCTAGTTTGAGTGACCCATCAAAGTACATCTTCCAGTGATCAAGTATTGTATCTGATAAAGGCTGTTGAATCTCTGTCCACTCGACCACAAAATCGGCAAGGGCTTGAGATTTGATTGCTTTCCGTGGGCTGAAATCGATGTTAAGGGCTCCGAGTTCAACTGCCCACTTTGATATATGTCCCGTCGCATCTCGGTTGTGTAAGATGTCTCCGAGCGGGAAGTCTGTCACCACGATAATCTTGTGGCTTTCGAAATAGTGGCGGAGCTTGCGTGAGGTGATAAGTAGAGCGTAGAGTAGTTTTTGTACATGCGGGTATCAGATTTTTGATTCAGATAATACTTCACTGATGTAGTATACGGGTCATTGTACTTTATACATGTGTCCTTCTTCTTCTCTTTCTATGACTATTGTCGTGCTGACCACAGCAGTAGTCGCCGCAATGTATAGCATCATATCTTCGTCTTTCCTTGGGGGTGTGAGAATTGGCGAGGATGTGAGGTATGCCTTAAGTTTCTTGAAAGCTTCGTCGGCCTCTTTTGTCCACTCAAACTTTTCTGTCTTCTTTAGTAGTTTAAAGAAAGGTAACCCCTTTTCGCTGAGTCTTGATATAAAATGGTTGAGGGCCGCCATGCATCCTGTTAGTTTCTGCACATCTTTGATGCTTCTGGGTGGGCCCATCTCTGTTATAGCTCGAATTTACTTGGTGCTGGCTTCAATCCCACGCTGACTAACCAAAAATCCGAGTAGTTGTCCCGAGGGAACTCCGAATACGCATTTATTTGGGTTCAACTTCCATCTCCATCTCTTCAAGTTTTTGAAGGTTTGCTTTAAATCTTCAATCAGAGTGTCTGGGTTCTTTGTTTTCACTACTACATCATCCACGTATGCCTCCACATTTTCACCGATTTGATCCCCAAGGCAAGTTTGGATAGCTCTTTGATATGTGGCGCCAGCGTTCTGTAGTCCAAACGACATGGTTTTGTAACAGTAAGCACCGAACGGAGTAATGAAAGACGTCTTGCTCTGGTCTTGTTCTTTTAATGCGATCTGGTGATACCCTGAATAGCAATCGAGAAAGGATAATAGTGCAGACCCTGCTGTTGAGTCGACTATCTGGTCAATGCGTGGTAGCCCAAACGGATCTTTTGGGCAATGTTTGTTGAGATCTGTGTAGTCGACGCACATGCGCCACTCATCCGTGTTCTTCTTCTGCACAAGGACCGGGTTAGCTAGCCAGTCTGGATGAAGGATTTCTCTGATAAATCCTGCTGCCATCAGTTTTGTGATTTCCTTTTTGATCGCTGCCTTCTTGTCGGGTGAGAATCGTCGTAGTCGTTGCTTTACAGGTTTGGAGCTTTCATTAACATCAATTCTGTGCTCAGCCAACTCTCTTGGGACACCTGGCATGTCGGCCGGCTTCCAAGCGAAGATATCTTTGTTGTCCCGAAGAAAGTTGGTGAGCGCGAGTTCCTATTTTGCCGAGAGGTGAGCACTGATGGTTGTTGTCTTGGAGGTATCGCTGGTGCCCAAGTCGATTTGCTTGACGTCGGCTTCTTTTGGTGGTGTGATGATGCTGGGCTTTTTAGCCGGTATTTCTAATTCTTCTTGGCTCATCTCCGTAGCAGTTGTGGCTATTTCTTTTCTTCCATTGTCGGCTTGTGCTTTGGCCGCAATTTGGATTGCCTGAACGTCGCAGTCAAAAGCATGCTTCAAATCGCTTCGAAAAGAAAGGATACCGTTGGGTCCTGGCATCTTAAGCAATAAGTACGGATAATGTGGTATTGCCATGAATTTTGCCAGTGCTGGGCGTCCGAGGATTGCATGATATGACGAATCGAAGTCTGCGACCTCAAATTTGATAAACTCTGTTCGGTAGTTCGAAGGAGTTCCAAAAGTAACGGGTAAAGTAACTTGTCCAAGTGGCATGGCTGCTTTGCCGGGTACTATTCCGTAAAAAGGAGTGCTTGTTGGTGTAATCATCCCGGCGAGTTGTAGTCCCATCTTCCTTAGTGTTTCTGAAAAGATGATGTTGAGTCCAGCTCCCCCATCGATTAGTACTTTGGTGACAGTCATACCGGCAATAGTTGGGTCTAGAACTAGTGGGTAATGGCCTGCGTTCCCTATGCTAGTCCATTGGTCTTCTCTTGAAAATTGGATTGGATATTGTGACCAATTGAGATATCTTTGTGTAGCCGGTTCTGCCGTCATGATAGTCCGTAGTGCTAGTTTTTCTTGAAGTTTGCTTCTGCAATCTGGAGCCCCTGAGAAGATCACTGCTACCGTTCCCCTGGGTTTTTGAAATCCTTTGTCCTCGTGGTTGTCTTCATCTTTCTTCTGATTGTCCTCTTTGGTGTTCTCCTTACTATCTTTTCTTGTGTATCGATCATTGAAAGTGTAGCAGTTTCCGATGGTGTGTCTCCCATTAGGGTGCAATGGGCAACGTATGTTTTCAATATCATCATATCTTCTGGGTTTGGAAAACTTCTTTGATTTGTCGGCCATTGCCATGGTATTGTCTGGTCTACGTTTTCTTTCTTGATGTCTGCTATTTCGATGATTTTGCCTGTCCGGGTTATCCTGGTTGCTTCTATCCGGGAACCTTTCTTGTGTTTTTTCTTCTGCAGTAATCATTTTTTCTACTGTTCGTCTGAACTCTTCATTGTTTCTCGGATTTTCTTTGCAGAAGTCTTGAAATTGCCACCTAGCCATGATTCCGTGAGAGAAAGCTTCAATTACTTCTCGTTCGGTGATGTCATGCACTTGAGCCCGCAGTTCGCCGAATCGTCGATAGTAATTTCTGAGACTTTCGCCCCCCTTTTGCTTGAGTCCTTTCAGTTCTGCATGAGTGATCGGGTGTGTGATGATACCCGCGAAATTTTCACAGAAAGCTCTTTGCAAGTCTTCCCAAGTTCTGATCGACCCTGGGTTCAATTTATCGAACCATTGGAGGGGCATCGTTTCCAGTGCCATGGGAAAGAACAAGGTTTTGATATCATCGTCTCCTCCGGCTAGTTCAATTGATTGTGAATATATTCTGAGCCATTGTCTTGGTTCGGTTTTGCCATCATACTTGGAGTGGTTGGACGGTTTGAATTTGTGAGGTAATCATACTGATGCCAACCTGTCGTGCGTTCTGGCTTCTTTGAATTCAGATTCGGCTCCTTCTTCTGGCCAAGTGTTGTTTTGATGGGAATAAGTCTGCGAGGCTATCTAGGTAGGCACCCTACTCCTGGTCTTCCTTGGTTGTTCAAATTGGTGGCCCCGATTATGTTCCTTCCTACTTTCTCCGTTATGGCTTCCACCTGGCCCAAGTCTTTCGAAAGCGGACTTCCTTTGATTTTGATCTTCTTGCCTGCAGGTTGTTGATCTGGCGGGTAGTCTCGATCGGGCTCTCTCTTCATGCGTTCTTGGGATCGTCGACCGGAGCAAGTCCTGGAGCTGTTCGTACTTCTCTCCGTGATGTGAAGTTGCCTTGAGTTCTTCTAATGCTTCTCGAATCTTATCGTAAGGCGTATTCACCGTGCGTCTTTCTTCGGCTTCATGTTGTGATTTTCTTTTATCGTATTCAGCCAACTCTGACTCATATCTGGTCCAGGCTTCTCTACGCTGCCTAGCACGGTGTTGGCGCCCTTGCTTCAACTTGTTTTTCCTTTCTCTAGCCTGTCTCTGACTCTCGGTTTCTCCATCGTAGCCCTGGGCAAAGGGCGATATGTTGGACTCTGATTCATCTGATGACCTGACATCGAGTGCTTCTGGGGGATTTAATGGTGACCGAGGGTGTCGAACCATGAGCACCTCCTGTGCATGAGTCGTTCTGTTATTGGTGTTAGTTTTCATACTGTCGGAGTTGCTGATGACTTCAGTAGGCGCCTTGATGTCGCAGATCGAGTCTCCTTCTTGGTAAGGTAGAATAGCTGTTGTTGTTGTGCTGACTAGTTGGGTTCCGCTATCTTCAGGAACAGAACCTGGCCAGTGGATGATACAGTCTTGCGATGTTATCGTTAGCACGAGACCCTCCTGAGCTCCTATCAGTGGTATCCCAAGCATTGGATTGAAAGACCTTTTGAACTGTCCCTGATAGGATTTTGTCATGTTGTCGAGCCCAAATGGAAAAGAACTCGACCTTTTGAAAGAACTCTGAGGATAATCCAGGTTGTTTTGGGTTATGCTCTGGAATCCTGCCAAAAAAGAACTCAGTTTCTTGAAAGTACTTGAATAAGACTTCATCTCGGACACGGAGCTTGAATTCGAGTCAGATGCGCGTAGCCATGAAATCTTATTCGAATCGGATATTATGAGCTGCGCGAATCTTCTGGTGAGCTGATCCGTCGTAGTTGTCAAAATAGGAAATTCTTCATGATGATCCGGATCCTTAAGGAGATGGCTTTGAAGCCCGCCGTAGTTGTCCGCCTCATAGATCCATGAGCCGAAGATGAAAGTTAATCCCGTCGGGAAGATCATGTTATCGAGGTCCATCGAGCTCTCGGATGCAAAGTCGCCGAAAGCCCCTACCTGGCGCGCCAGCTGTCGATGCTTCATCACCGATAGCCTGCCACGGGGGTCCCCGGGGCAGTATTGTTCGGGCTTCGGCGTATGCTGAACTCGATGGTTAACGCAAGAGACAGTCGATTTATCCTGGTTCAGGCCCTCGATCGTAGATCGAGTAATAACCCTACGTCCAGTCGATGTTAGCCTTTGCGTTGGATTGATTGTGATATGTTGTGTTGTACAATTGTCGTCCCCTTCTCTCAGGAGCCCTACCCTCCTTTATATAGTCAGGAGGCCAGAGTCCTAGTCGGTTTACAATGAGATTTCCTAGTAGGATTACTTAATAGTTCTACTACTAAGATTACATGGGAAGAATCCTAGTTGAACTAGATCTTCTCTCTCCCTTGCAGGGTATCCTGTGGGTCCTACATCGACACCGAGCACATAAACAAGCTGTCCTCACCACCATAAGCCTTATCTAAGGTATGAGTGAGCTTAGTGACCTCCTTCTTGAGGTTTTCATTCTCAACCACTAGTGAGGCATCACAAGTGAGACCATCACTACTAGATGAGGTAGAAGTGGAAGTGCTACAAGAAGGGTTAGTAGGAGCAATAATGATAGGCATAGATAGTGATTCATCAATTATATCATAAGTTAAACCTACATTGCAAGTTTCAACATGCTTCTTTTTATTTTGCTCATCAAGCAAAGAGGAATGAGCCTTTTTAAGCTTTTTGTGAGCTTTGCTAAGCTTCTCATTGGCTTCCTCTAGCCTCTCATGAGATGCATTGAGCTCATCAAAGGCTTGCTTAAGGGCTTTTAGTTCCTTACACAAGCTTTTGCATTCCCTTCTCTTGATATCAAAGTGTTCTCTAGCATCTTCTAGCATGTTAATTAATTCATCCTTAGTAGGTTCATCATCATCACTATCACTATCATTTTTATTTTCATGTTCATTATCATCAATATGTTCTTCATCACTTTCATCATCACAAGATTGTACCTTAGTGGCCTTAGCCATGAAGCATGATGAAGATCCAAAGAGAGAAGGCTTCTCATTGATGGCAATGCTTGCAAGAACCTTCTTCTTGGTGGTCTTGTGATCATCACTATCATCATCATCAACTCTTGAGGAAGCATCACTATCCCAAGTGACTACATATGAACCACCCTTCTTCTTCTTGAAGGCCATCTTGTCCTTCTCTTTCTTTTCCTTCTTGTCCTTCTTCTTATTCTTCTTGTTGTCATTATCATTGTCACTATTGTATGGGCATTGAGCGACAAGATGATCTTTGCTTCCACACTTGAAGCACCTTCTTGACTCTTCTTTGTTCTTAGATGAAGACTTCTTTTTTCTAGCATGGCAGCCCTTCTTCACCATGAACTTACCAAATCTCTTGACAAATAGAGCCATCTTCTCATCATCATCATCATCCCATGATTCATCTTCTTCACTTGATGTTTCTTGCTTTGCTTTGCCCTTGGATGATGTGGCTTTGAATGCCACGCTCTTCTTCTTCTCATCTTTCTTCTCCTTCTTTTCTTCCTTCTCATCATCATCTCTATAAGTATCATCGGTCATTATATCTCCCAAACACTTGGTTTGGTGTCATGGTGTCCAAACCACTCCTCACTAGAATAGTGACCAATGTACCAAATCTTGAGGGTAAGCATCTCAAGAACTTGTGGGAGAAGTCCTTATCCTTCACTTCTTCTCCAAGTGCTTTGAGATCATTGATAAGCACTTGAAGCCTATGGAACATCTCCGGCACACTCTCATCATCCTTCATCTTGAAGCTTGCAAATTTTTCTTTGAGAATGTAAGCCTTTGCACCCTTCACGGCTTGAGTGTCCTCAAATGACTCTTCCAACTTCTTCCATGCCTCATGTGCCATCTCAATATTTTTGACTTGCTCAAATGTTCTTTCATCAATTGCATCATGAATAGCACTTAGAGCAATGTCATTATTTTGGAGAAGTACTTCTTCGGCCGCGGTGGGATTCTCCAGATCTTCAATCTCAATTTTTGTTTATATCACCTTCCAAACCTTCCTATTGATTGACTTGATATAGGTTGTCATCTTGGCCTTTCAATAGGGATAGTTGGAGCCATCAAATTGGGGTGGCTTCTTGGTGTTGTTGATTTGAGCCATTTTAACACCGAAGGTTGTTAAGCCTCAAATAACGGTGACCTCGGCTCTGATACCACTTGAAAGGTCCTAATGGCTAGAGGGAGGGTGAATAGCCTAATAAAAATTTCTACAACAACACTTAACAAAATGGTTAGACAATTATGAGGCAAAGCAAGTGTTGCGCTAGCCTACTCAAAATGCAAGCCACCTACCACAATTCTAGTTTAGATAGTATCTATTCACTCAATAGCTATGACACTACCCTGTGTTAGTATGCTCTCAAAGGCTAACTAAAGAGCCACACTTACCAAGCAAGCAAGCTCTCACAACTAGCTACACTAAAGAGCTTGACAACTAGTTTGTGGTAAAGTAAAGAGAGTGATCAAGAAGGTTATACCGCCATGTCGAGGAGTGAACCAATCAATCACAAGAATTAATATCAATGAAGACCAATCACCTCAGAATCAAAGGATGAACACAATGATTTTTTACCAAGGTTCACTTGCTTGCCGACGAGCTAGTCCTCGTTGTGGCGATTCACTCACTTGGTGGTTCACGCGCTAATTGGCTTCACACGCCAAACGCTCAATAGGGTGCCACACAACCAACACAAGATGAGGATCACACAAGCCACGAGCAATCTACTAGAGTACCTTTTGGTGCTCCGCCGGGGAAAGGTCAAGAACCCCTCACAATCACCACGATCGAAGCCAGAGACAATCACCACCCTCTGCTCAACGATCCTCGCTTCTTCAAGCCATCTCGGTGGCAGCAACCACCAAGAGTAACAAGCGAAACCCACAATGAAACACGAACACCAAGTGCCTCTAGATGCAAACACTCAAGCAATGCACTTAGATTCACTCCCAATCTCACTATGATGATGAATCAATGATAGAGATGAGTGGGAGGGCTTTGGCTAAGCTCACAAGGTTGCTATGTTAATGAAAATGGCCAAAGGTAATGAGCTACAGCCGGCCATGGGGCTTAAATAGAAGTCCCCATGAAATAGAGCCGTTATACCCCTTCACTGGGCATAACATGGGCTGATCGGACGCTCTGGTCCAACTGACCGGATGCTGCTCCTCAACGTCCAGTCGCCCAATGGCGGCCACGTGTCTCTTGCGTTCAACTGTGAACGTTTGATCTCAATGGTCGACATGTTGACCGGACGCTGCGACAGAGTTGACCGGACGCTGATCCCTCAATGTCCGGTCATTTACAGTAAGGGTCCAAACTGAGTTTTTGCCTAGCGGACGCGTTCGGTCATGCTTGACCAGACACGGCCCAGCGTCCGGTGCTTAACCCTAATCACTGTGCCGACCGACAACACGACCGGACGTAGCCCTTCAGCGTCTGATCGCAGAGCAACCCAGCGTCCAGTCATTTGACCAACGCTAGCGTCTTCGCTGCTACACCTGACCGGATGCGCCGGTCCAACCAAGGCCAGCCTCCGGTCATTTCCAGTGACCTTTGTCTTTTGTGTCTAGGGCACCGGTGACACCGTCGGACTGTCCGCACTCTACGGGTGGACACTCCGCCGATGGAGTTTCTTACCCTTGCTCCCAAGCTTCACCACCCTTGATCAAATGTGCCAACCACTAAGTGTATCACCTTATGCACATGTGTTAGCATATTTTCACAAACATTTTCAAGGGTGTTAGCGCTCCACTAGATCCTAAATGCATATGAAATGAGTTAGAGCATCTAGTGGCACTTTGATAACCGCATTCTGATACGAGTTTCACTCCTCTTAATAGTACGACTATCAAACCTAAATGTGATCACACTCTCTAAGTGTCTTGATCACCAAAACAAAATAGCTCCTATGGTTTATACCTTTGCCTTGAGCTTTTTGTTTTTCTCTTTCTTCTTTCCAAGTCCAAGCACTTGATCATCATTATGGCATCATCATCATGTTATGATCTTCATTTGTTTCACCACTTGGAATGTGCTACCTATCTCATGATCACTTGATAAACTAGGTTAGCACTTAGGGTTTCACCAATTCACCAAAACCAAACTAGAGCTTTCAGCGGCCCAAAGTGCGAATGGCTCAGCCCAGTCCGACGTAACGCGTGTGCGCACGCGACGCACTGGCGCAGCCCAACGCGGGTGTGGCCCACCCGCGCGATGGCAGCCCACGACAGAGAGGCCCGCGCGCTTCGGTTGTTTTATGAAAATGGCCCTGACCTACCTATGAATCACACTTAGACCCACGACACTATTCCTACAGTTAGCTACTTCATAGATAAATCCTCGAAACAACCTATCTTCGCAATGGCGATACCCTCGGGCAACTGCGGGTGCACCAGCGCGGCGCTGACACTGGGCGGCTACACTGGCCAGACCAGCCCCTTCCCGTCCCCAAATGCGAGCCGATGCTCACCCGAAGCGATAGGCGGTGAAGCGACGATGGAGATGTTGTCCCAAGCTCCCTCCATGGTGGCGGACACCTTCTTGCGATGGCGGCCATGTTCCCGTGAGCCAAGGCACAAACAAGATGAATGAGCTTAAGAATGGGCATCAACGACTCACCTCAAACCTACTAGACGTGGTGGATTTACCAGAGACAAGCCGAGTGAGTCCGGCCATGCGCGCACAGCAACCACGACGATGGTTGTAGTGGCGCGACTATGTCAGCGATGCTGGTCAGGCAATAGCTAGGCAAATTGGGGTGCGCATGGGATAGAGGGGAACACGGCAAAGACATAGTGCCAATGAATTAAACAGAGGTGGGTAGGGTAAGGTGAATTAGACAGGCGCTACCGCGGGGTCTTAAAATGGGGCTCGACACTGGCTGGCAGCAGCAGTGGGAGTGTTCAGCACGTAGTTGGGTTCCTACTCAATCCTTTAGCGCACGCAATTGCATGGATTTGGCCGACGCTGTGAGCTATCCTTGGCGCGGCTCGGGCGACTCCGGCGCGACGCCATTAAAGGCAGAGGTGACCGGGGGCGTAGAGCGATGCTCGCCATACAAATGCAATGGACAAGGGCACAGATAAGGAAGACACACGTTGAAACCTCTAGTTTGGTTTTGGTGAATTGATGAAACCCTAAGTGCTAACCTAGTTTATCAAGTGATCATGAGATAGGCAGCACACTTCAAGTGGAGAAGCTAATGAAGATCATAACATGACAATGGTGATGACATGGTGATGATCAAGGGCTTAAACTTGAAAAGAAGAAAGCGAAAAACAAAGAGCTCAAGGCAAAGGTATAATCCATAGGAGCTATTTTGTTTTGGTGATCAAGATACTTAGAGAGTGTGATCACATTTAGGTTTGATAGCCGTACTATTAAGAGGGGTGAAACTCGTATCGGAATGCGGTTATCAAAGTGCCACTAGATGCTCTAACTCATTGCATATGCATTTAGGATCTAGTGGAGTGCTAGCACCCTTGAAAACATTTGTGAAAATATGCTAACTCATGTGCACAAGGTGATACACTTGGTGGTTAGCACACTTGAGCAAGGGTGAAGAGAATGGAGGAGATGCCAGCGTCGGTCAAGTGACCGGACGCTGGATCCAAATGCACCGGACGCTGACTGCCTGCGTCTGGTCGCGCTGACTTGGCAGTACAGTAGCTAGGGTTTATCACCGGACGCTGGGCTATGTCCGGTCGAGGTGGACCGGACGCGTCCGGTCGAGGAAAACCGGTTTTGGACCCTTACTGTACTCGATCGGACGCTGAGGCTCTAGCGTCCGGTCAGTTTTGCCAGAGCGTCCGGTTAGGTTCGTAGCCATTGAAATCTGACGAATAGCGTTTGAAGCCGGTGACGCGTGGCGTCCATCAGTGGACTGGACGCTGAGGCCAGGGTCCGGTCAGTTGGACCAGTGCGTCCGGTCAGAGCGCAGGGTGCCCAGTGAAGGGGTACAACGGCTCTATTTTGTGGGGGCTTCTATTTAAGCCCCATGGCTGGCTGTGGCTCATATCTTTGGCCATTTTTATTGACATAGCAACCTTGTGAGCCTAGCCAAAGTCCTCCCACTCATCTCCATAATTGATTCATCATCATAGTGATATTGGGAGTGATCCAAGTGCATTACTTGAGTGATTGCATCTAGAGGCACTTGGTGTTCGTGTTTCGCTACGGATTTCGCTTGTTACTCTTGGTGGTTGCCGCCACCTAGATGGCTTGGAGCAACGAGGATCGTTGAGTGGAGGGTGGTGACTGTCTCCGGCTCCGATCGTGGTGATTGTGAGGGGTTCTTGACCTTTCCCCGGTGGAGCACCAAAAGGTACTCTAGTGAATTGCTCGTGGCTTGTGTGATTCTCATCTTGTGTTGGTTGTGTGGCACCCTATTGAGGGTTTGGCGTGTGAAGCCAATTAGCGCGTGAACCTACAAGTGAGTGAATCACCACAACGAGGAGTAGCTTGCCGGCAAGCAAGTGAACCTCGATAAAAATCATTGTGTTCATCCTTTGATTCTGAGGTGATTGGTCTTCATTGTTATTCATCCTTGTGATTGATTGGTTCACTCCTCTACATGGCAGTATAACTATCTTGATCACTCTCTTTACATTATCGCAAACTAGTTGACAAGCTCTTTAGTGTAACTAGTTGTGAAAGCTTGCTTGCTTGGTTGGTGTGGCTCTTTAGTTAGCCTTTGAGAGCATACTAACATAGGGTAGTGTCATACCTCTTGTGTGAATCGACATTATCTAAACTAGAATTGTGGTAGGTGACTTGCATTTTGAGTAGGCTAGCGCAACACTTACTTCGCCTCATAATTGTCTAACCTTTTGTTAAGTGTTGTGGTAGAAATTTTTATTAGGCTATTCACCCCCCTCTAGCCATTAGGACCTTTCAAGTGGTATCAGAGCCGAGGTCACTGTTATTTGAGGCTTAACAACCTTCGGTGTTAAAATGGCTCAAATCAACAACACCAAGAAGCCACCCCAATTTGATGGCATAAATTATCCTTATTGGAAGTCAAAGATGACAACACACATCAAGTCAATCAATAGAAAGGTGTGGAAGGTGGTAGAAACCAAAATTGAGATTGGTGATCCAGAGAATCCCATCGCCGCCGAAGAAGTGCTTCTCCAAAACAATGATATTGCTTTAAGTGCCATTCATGATGCAATTGATGAAAGAACATTTGAGCAAATCAAGAATATTGAGATGGCACATGAAGCTTGGAAGAAGTTGGAAGAATCATTTGAGGGCACTCAAGCCATGAAGGGTGCAAAGGCATATATCCTCAAAGAAAAGTTTACAAGCTTCAAGATGGAGGATGAGAGTGTGCCGGAGATGTTTCATAGGCTTCAAGTGCTTATCAATGATCTCAAAGCACTTGGAGAAGAGGTGAAGGACAAGGACTTCTTCCACAAGTTCTTGAGATGCTTACCCTCAAGATTTGGTATATTGGTCACTATTCTAGTGAGGAGTGGTTTGGACACCATGACATCAAACCAAGTGTTGGGAGATATAATGACCGATGATACTTATAGAGATGACGATGAGAAGGAAGAAAAGAAGGAGAAGAAGGATGAGAAGAAGAAAAGCATGGCATTCAAAGCCACATCATCCAAGGGCAAAGCAAAGCAAGAAACTTCAAGTGAAGAAGATGAATCTTGGGATGATGATGATGATGAGAAGATGGCTCTATTTGTCAAGAGATTTGGCAAGTTCATGGTGAAGAAGGGCTACCATGCTAGCAGAAAGAAGTCTTCATCCAAGAACAAAGAAGAGTCAAGAAGGTGCTTCAAGTGTGAAAGCAAAGATCATCTTGTTGCTCAATGTCCATACAATAGTGACAATGATTCATGGCTAAGGATGCTTCAAGTGAAGAAGATGAATCTTGGGATGATGATGATGATGAGAAGATGGCTCTATTTGTCAAGAGATTTGGCAAGTTCATGGTGAAGAAGGGCTACTGTGCTAGCAGAAAGAAGTCTTCATCCAAGAACAAAGAAGAGTCAAGAAGATGCTTCAAGTGTGGAAGCAAAGATCATCTTGTTGCGCAAATCAAGAAACTTCAAGTGAAGAAGATGAATCTTCATCATGCTTCATGGCTAAGGCCACTAAGGTATAATATTGTGATGATGAAAGTGATGAAGAACATGTTGATGATAATGAACATGAAAATGATAGTGATGATGATGAACCTACTAAAGATGAATTAATTGACATGCTAGAAGATGCTAGAGAACACTTTGATATCAAGAGAAGGGGATGCAAAAGCTTGCGTAAGGAACTAAAAGCCCTTAAACAAGCCTTTGATGAGCTCAATGCAACTCATGAGAGGCTAGAGAAAGCCAATGAGAAGCTTGGCAAAGCTCACAAAAAGCTTGAAAAGGCTCATTCCACTTTGTTTGATGAGCAAAATAAAAGGAAGCATGTTGAAACTTGCAATGTAGGTTTAACTTGTGATATAATAGATGAATCACTATCTATGCCTATCATTGTTGCTCCTACTAACCCTTCTTGTAGCACTTCCACTTCTACCTCATCTAGTAGTGATGGTCTCACTTGTGACACCTCACTAGTGGTTGAGAATGAGAACCCTAGGAAGGAGGTCACTAAGCTCACTCACACCTTAGCTAAGGCTTATGGTGGCGAGGACCGCTTGCTTATGTGCTTGGGTAGCCAAAGAGCTTCTCTCTACAAAGAGGGATTGGGCTATACCCCTAAGAAAGGCAAGGCGGCCTTTGCTCCTCACAAGACAAGTTTTGTGAAGAACAATGATCGGTTTTACACTAGTTGCAAGTAAGTTGGTCATAAAGAGCATGAATGCACCAACAAAAGCAAAAATGCTAATGTATCCTCCATTAAGCTTAATTCTTCCTATATGCTTGTTAAGGGTACAAATGGTGTGAAGGCTAAGTTCATTGGCAAACCATGGATGGGCTCAAAGAAGAAAGCCATTTGGGTGCCAAAGAGCTTGGTTACTAACCTTCAAGGACCCAAGCAAGTTTGGATACCTAAAAAGAATTGATCTTCTTTTGTAGGTCAATTACAAAGCCGAAGGAAGGCATTGGGTTCTTGATAGTGGGTGTACTCAACACATGATCGGTGATGCAAGAATATTCAACTCAATCAACACCAATGGCAATGATAGTTATGATAGTATCACATTTGGTGACAATGGCAAAAGCAAGGTCCAAGGGCTTGGTAAGATTGCAATATCCAATGACTTGAGCATATCCAATGTGTTGCTAGTAGAAAGCTTGAACTTTAATTTGCTATCTGTGACACAATTGTGTGATCTTGGATTCAAATGCATATTTGGAGTAGATGATGTAGAGATCATAAGTGTAGATGGCTCTAACTTGATCTTCAAAGGCTTTAGATATGAAAATCTATACTTGGTTGATTTCAATGCTAGTGAAGCTAGATTGTCCACATGCTTGTTCACTAAGTCTAGCATGGGTTGGTTATGGCATAGAAGGCTTGGTCATGTTGGAATGAAACAATTGAATTGATTGATTAAGCATGACTTAGTTAAAGGCTTGAAAGATATTGTGTTTGAAAAGGATAAGCTTTGTAGCTCTTGTCAAGCCGGCAAACAAGTTAGAAACACTCATCCTAAGAAAAGCATGATGAGCACTAGTAAAGCATTTGAGTTATTGCACATGGATTTGTTTGGGCCAACACAATACACTAGTATCGATGGAAATAAATATAGATTTGTGATAGTGGATGACTACACTAGATACACATGGGTATTCTTTCTAGTGGACAAAAGTGATGTATTTGCAATATTTAAATCATTTGTCAAAGGCATTCATAATGAGTTTGAAACAACCATCAAGAAAGTTAGAAGTGACAATGGTAGTGAGTTCAAGAATACTAAAATTGATGAGTTATGTGATGAATTTGGAATTAGGCATTAATTCTCAGCCAAGTACACACCCTAATCAAATGACCTTGTTGAGAGGAAGAATAGAACACTCATTGATATGGCAAGGTCTATGCTTAGTGAGTACAATGTGAGTCAATCTTTTTGGGCCGAAGCTATCAACACGGCTTGCTATTGTAGCAACCGCCTCTATTGTCACCGATTGAAAGAGAAGACACCATATGAGCTCTTGAATGGTAGAAAGCCCAACATTGCATATTTTCGGGTCTTTGGTTGCAAATGCTATATCTTGAAGAAAGGCACAAGATTGGACAAGTTTGACAAGAAATGTGATGGAGGATTCCTACTTGGCTATTCCACCACAATCAAAGCATATAGAGTTTGGAATTTGGATAGTGGTACTCTTGAAGAAGTTCATGATGTTGAATTTGATGAAACCAAGGGTTCACAAGTAGAGAATGAGAACTTAGAAGATGTTAGAGGCATTCAACTTTCAAATGCCATGAAGAACATGGATGTTGGTGAATTGAGGCCTAGGCAAGTGAATGATGATGAAGATGATCAAGTGCAAGTGCTCTCTAACTCAAATGTGCAAGATGATACAAATCAAGTTAGTACAAGTGGATCTCATGACAATGAACAAGATCAAGTGGCTAGTACATCATCTCAACCCAATGATCAAGCAAGTGCAAGCAATCAAGTTCCAATCCTCCAACCAACCAATGTTGCAAGAGATCATCCAGTGGATACTATCATTGGTGATATTTCTAGAGGTGTACAAACAAGATCAAGATTGGCATCATTTTGTGAACACTTCTCATTTGTGTCATCCATTGAACCAAAGAATATAGATGAAGCATTGAAGGATGTTGATTGGGTCAATGCTATGCATGAAGAGCTAAACAACTTCACAAGAAATCAAGTATAGGAAATGGTAGAAAGACCAAAGGGACATAATGTGCTTGGAACCAAATGGGTCTTTAGAAACAAGCAAGATCAAGATGGGATAGTAGTAAGGAACAAAGCAAGATTGGTAGCACAAGGCTATACTCAAGTTGAAGGTCTTGACTTTGGAGAAACATATGCCCCGGTTGCTAGATTGGAAGCAATAAGAATCTTGCTAGCCTATGCTTGTGCCCACAACATCAAGCTCTATCAAATGGATGTTAAGAGTGCATTTCTCAATGGCTACATCAATGAAGAAGTATATGTTGAGCAACCTCTTGGTTTTGAAGATGATAAGAAGCCTAACCATGTGTACAAGTTGAAGAAGGCATTGTATGGTTTGAAGCAAGCACCTAGAGCATGGTATGAGAGATTGAGGGACTTCCTCTTCTCTAAAGGGTTCACAATGGGCAAGGTTGACACCACTCTTTTCATCAAGAAGATTGGAAAAGACTTGTTTGTGTTGCAAATCTATGTTGATGACATCATATTTGGATCAACCAATCAAGAATTTTGTGATGAGTTTGGAAAGATGATGGCTAATGAGTTTGAAATGTCCATGATTAGAGAATTGAGTTACTTCCTTGGTCTTCAAATCAAGCAATTGAAGAATGGTACATTTGTGAGTCAAGGAAAGTACATCAAGGACATGATCAAAAAGTTTGGAATGATTGATAGCAAAGTCATTAGCACACCAATGGGAACCAATGGCAACTTGGATAGTGATGCAAGTGGAAACATGGTGGATCAAAAGTTGTATCGGTCTATGATTGGAAGCCTACTCTATGTGACCGCATCAAGGCTGGATGCCATGTTTAGCGTATGCATGTGTGCAAGATTTCAAGCCTCACCAAGAGAAAGTCATTTGAAGGCTACAAAGAGGATATTGAGGCACTTGAAGCATATACTAAATGTTGGTTTGTGGTATCCTAAAGGAGCAAAGTTTGAGCTAGTTGGTTACTCCGACTCGGATTATGCGGAATGCAAGGTTGAAAGAAAGAGCACATCGGGCACATGTCAATTGTTAGGAAGATCACTTGTTTTATGGTCATCAAAGAAGCAAAATAGTGTTGCATTATCAACCACCGAAGCCGAATACATATCCGCCAGTAGTTGTTGTGCACAAGTACTTTAGATGAAGGCCACTTTGAGTGACTTTGGAATCAAGTTCAAGAAAGTGCCATTGCTATGTGATAATAAGAGTGCAATTAAGTTGACCAATAATCCGGTTCAACATGCAAGAACAAAGCACATTGATGTCCACCACCATTTCATAAGAGATCATCAACAAAAAGGGGACATTTGCATTGAGAGTATAGGCACCAAAGATCAACTTGCCGATATATTCACCAAGCCATTGGATGAGAAAAGGTTTTGCAAGCTAAGGAATGAGTTGAACATATTGAATTTCTCAAATATGTGTTGATGCACCCCCCATTTACATGACATGCCTCTCCTTCGAGCAATCCAAGGTAAAAGTTGATTGGCATGGCATACATCCTTGCTAAGGACATGTTTAGTGTATCTAGTCATATTTTCAATCTTATTTAGGTTTGATAGCCATACTATTAAGAGGGGTGAAACTCGTATCGGAATGCGGTTATCAAAGTGCCACTAGATGCTCTAACTCATTGCATATGCATTTAGGATCTAGTGGAGTGCTAACACCCTTGAAAACATTTGTGAAAATATGCTAACTCATGTGCACAAGGTGATACACTTGGTGGTTAGCACACTTGAGCAAGGGTAAAGAGAACGGAGGAGATGTCAGCATCGGTCAAGTGACCGGACGCTAGATCCAAATGCACCGGACGCTGACTGCCTGCGTCCGGTCGCGTTGACTTGGTGGTACAGTAGCTAGGGTTTACCATCGGACGCTGGGCTGTGTCCGATCGAGGTGGACCGGACGCGTCCGGTCGAGGAAAACCGGTTTTGGACCCTTACTGTACTCGACCGGACGCTGAGGCTCCAGCGTCCGGTCAGTTTTGCCGGAGCGTCCGATCAGGTTCATAGCCGTTGAAATCTGACGAACAATGTTTGAAGCTGGTGACACGTGGCGTCCATCAGTGGACCGGACGCTGAGGCCAGGGTCCGGTCAGTTGGACCAGTGCGTCTAGTTAGAGCGCAGTGTGCCTAGTGAAGAGGTACAACAGCTCTATTTTGGTGGGGGCTTCTATTTAAGCCCCATGGCCGGCTGTGGCTCATATCTTTGGCCATTTTCATTGACATAGCAACCTTGTGAGCCTAGCCAAAGTCCTCCCACTCATCTCCATCATTGATTCATCATCATAGTGAGATTGGGAGTGATCCAAGTGCATTGCTTGAGTGATTGCATCTAGAGGCACTTGGTGTTCGTGTTTCGCTGCGAATTTCGCTTGTTACTCTTGGTGGTTGCCGCCACCTAGACGGCTTGGAGCAGCGAGGATCATTGAGCGGAGGGTGGTGATTGTCTCCGGCTCCGATCGTGGTAATTGTGAGGGGTTCTTGACTTTTCCCCGGCGGAGCGCCAAAAGGTACTCTAGTGAATTGCTCGTGGCTTGTGTGATCCTCATCTTGTGTTGGTTGTGCGGCACCCTATTGAGGGTTTGGCGTGTGAAGCCAATTAGCGCGTGAACCTCCAAGTGAGTGAATCGCCACAACGAGGAGTAGCTTACCGGCAAGCAAGTGAACCTCGGTAAAAATCATTATGTTCATCCTTTGATTCCGAGGTGATTGGTCTTCATTGTTATTCATCCTTGTGATTGATTGGTTCACTCCTCTACACGGCAGTATAACTATCTTGATCACTCTCTTTACATTATCGTAAACTAGTTGACAAGCTCTTTAGTGTAACTAGTTGTGAGAGCTTGCTTGCTTGGTTGGTGTGGCTCTTTAGTTAGCCTTTGAGAGCACACTAACATAGGGTAGTGTCATACCTCTTGTGTTAATCGACACTATCTAAACTAGAATTCTGGTAGGTGGCTTGCATTTTGAGTAGGCTAGCGCAACACTTGCTTCGCCTCATAATTGTCTAACCTTTTGTTAAGTGTTGTTGTAGAAATTTTTATTAGGCTATTCACCCCCCCTCTAGCCATTAAGACCTTTCACATATGCTCATACGAGTTGGCACGGCTCGGGCGGCCGCAACGCATTAACTTGCAAGCCAATGGCAACATGGCCATGTGCCAGCGTAGCGGCTCAGGTGGACACGACGTGATCGGTGCAGCGCACACGACAACTCAGCACTCGTGACCGCGACTAGCGATAGCACGTTGACGCGACGCAACGTAGCACAGGTAATGGCACAGTGAAATAGGCGGCAGCAACACGGCGATGGGACGGCGATGCAATGATGCAGACGGTGAGAGCACACGCGGGCGACCCAGCTCTCGTGACTGAGGCCGATAGCCACGCGAGGACAAGCGGGGCAGACAACAGCGGACCGACCGGACATAGGGCCCACGATGACAGCGGCGGTGGCAGAGCGGCTAAACCCACCGGGTGCGGCGTGCATGCGTGCGCGAGCTTGAGCGCGAGCCAGGGCGTGGCAACGGGTGACAGTGGCCCGTAGAGCAGAGCCGGTGGCAGGCCAGGCCAACACGGTGGCACACGTGCGGGCTTGCGTGATGGGTAGCAGGCGTGGTGATGCCGAGTGCTGGCGCGGTGATCGCGCCCAGACGCTGCAACGTGTCATGTACGCTTTTTAAAGCTGCTCAAAAATCCAACTTGATGATCCAGTTGCTAAACTACCTATTTTACGCTCGAGATGGTATATCAAGCTACTAAAACCGACCATGAAATTACACTACTTCTTAATCCAATTCGCCTACAAAAATTCCTGAACTTAGCTTCATCGACCCATTTTCTGACTTAAGAAAATGACTAAGTTTTTGTTCGGATTCGCGTCAACTTTGATTTCCAAGCTATTAAGTAAGCTATCTAGCGAATCCTGTTCTAAACCGCAAGTATTTCATCGTCACCTACGAAGTTTGTACTACAAACTATATTAAAGTGTCGGGTATGCGTTCTATAGCATTTTTGTTCAATAAAAATTCGTTTAGAACTTTAAGCGATATAACGCGACATAAAATATAACCTTCATTTCGCGTTTCCGATAAATGTTTCACGTCACAGGAATTTATTTACACATTATATTTCATACATTTACACATAAGTATGATGTTCATGTAGTGTTTTAGCAAAAGATTGTATAGTGTAACACTGAGGGTGTTACAAATCTACCCCCTAAAACAAAACTTCAACCCGAGATTTCATGTGCCTAGTGTGGAAAAGAAGATAGGAATTACATTTCAACATAGCAACTACTCATCAGAACTAGAGAGAAGGTGGGGGTAATGCTTCAATATATAGCTCTCTTGTTCCCATGTGGCCTCATCCTCAGAATGATTCTACCACTGCACCTTGTAGAACTTCACCACACTGTTCTTTGTCACTCTTTTCTTTTCATCTAGGATTTTGATAGGGTGCTCAATATAAGTCATATTAGGCTAGAGTGGAAGTCCTTCAATTTCTATAGCTTCATCAGGGACCTACAAGCATTTCTTCAATTGCGATACATAAAATACATTATGTACCATAGATAAAATATCGAGAAGCTAGAGATGATAAGCAACTAGGCTGCATTGCTTCAAAATTTGGCACGGACCCAGGTATCAGGGAGCTAACTTGCCATGGATACCAAACCGATGCACCTCTCTCATAGAAGACACCTTGAGGTACACATAATCCCCAACTTCAAACTGCAAGGGCCTTCTTCGCTTGTCCACATAAGCTTTCTACCGGCTTTGAGCTGCCTTCAAATGGCTCTAAATAATGATGACTTACTCTTGAGCCTCTTTGATGAAATCAGGCCCAAAATATCCACGATCTCTCACTTTAACCCAATTAAGTGGCATCCTACATTTCTTCCCATATAGAGCTTCAAATGGTGCCATACGAATGCTCTCTTGGTAGCTATTATTGTAAGAAAATTTAGCTAACTTCAGGCATTCATTCCACTTCTCAGGAAAAGAAATGACACAAGCTCTCAATACGTCCTCGAGCACTTGGTTTACTCTTTTAGTTTGGCCATCAGTCTACGAGTGATAGGCTGAACTACGGAGGAGACTAGTTCCAAGACACTCCTGGAGTTGCTCCCAGAAGAGAGAGATAAAAACTGACCCTCTATTAGAAACAATAGTAAGGAGAACTCCATGTAGGGTTACAATCTAGTCCAAGTACAACTCGACATACTGGCGGGCAGAATATTTGGAATTCACTAGGAGAAAATGAGCTAACTTGGTAAGGCGATCCACAATGACCTAAATAGAGTTATAGCCCTTGGATGTGCGGGGTAAACCCATAATGAAATCCATGGAAATATCTTAACATTTTCAAACAGGAATAGGCAAGGGCTGTAAATATCCTAGGGTACACATAAGATCTGCCTTCACTCTCCCACAAGTGTCGCACTCCGCGGCGTACTTGGTGATGTCCCGCTTCATGTTGGACCACCAGTACAAGTGGCACAAATCATGATACATCTTGTAGCTGCCAGGATGGATTGACAGCTTTGAATGGTGAGCTTCATTCAAAATCTTCCTTTTTAGCTCCTCATTTGATGGAACCACCAATCTATCCTTGTACCTTACTACATCTTTCTCATAAATACTAAAGTAAGGGCCACACCCTTCAGCAATCAATTTCCTGATGTGAGGAATTTCTTCAGCGTCTTGCCTTTGCTCCAGAATAATCTGCTCAGGCAACTCTGAGGTCAAGGCGATGTAAGTCAGCACCTCTACATGGTTGAGAGACAAAGGCATTTCTTCAATCTGATAGGACTTTTGGCTCAAGGCATCAGCTACCACATTAGCCTTTCCTTGGTGATAATGTACCTCCAAGTTGTAATCTTTGATTAATTCCAACCATCTCCTTTGCCTCATATTCAACTCAGACCAAGTGAAAATATACTTGAGGCTCTTATGATTGGTAAAAATATGTACTTTGTTACCCAACAAATAATGCCTCTAAATTTTAAGAGCGTGGACCACAACAGCCAGCTCTAAATCATGAGTGGGGTAATTCACTTCGTGTTTTTTCAGTTGGCGCGAAGCATAAGCTATCACACGCCCATCCTACATAAGCACATATCCCAACCCTGTCTTCAAGGCATCACAATATATATCAAAAGGTCTGTCAATATCTGGTTGGGCCAATATAGGAGCAGTGGTCAGAAAGTTCTTCAAAGCTTGGAAGGCTTCTTCACAGGCTGGGCTCTAATTAAACTTGGCTTTTTTTTGGAGTAGCTTGGTCATCGGTTGAGCTATCTTAGAGAAATCTAGAATGAAACATCGATAATACCTAGCTAGACCAAGGAACTGACGAATCTGGTGCATAGACTTGGGAGACTTTCAATTCAACACATCTTGCATCTTGCTGGGATCTATAGCAATGCCGTTAGGTTTCAACACATGCCCCAAAAATTGCACTCGATCTAACTAGAACTCACACTTGCTGAATTTAGCATACAACTTGTGTTCCCTCAATCGAGCCAGTACTATCTGATGGTGTAGGGCATGCTCTTCATTGTTCTTGGAATATATTAGGATATCACCAATGAATACCACAACAAACTTCTCCAGCTTAAGGATGGCAATGGATTGGGTTTGGTGCGGGTATCCGCGGGTTTCGGGTTCTACGGGTTCGGGTTTGGGGATGGTTTTTCACCCACGGTTTTTGGGTTCGGGGCCCCGAAACCAATCGGGTTCGGTTTCGGGTTTGGTTTTCCACCCGTGGATATCCAATGGATATTCGAAATAAATCATTTGGAATTAAAACTCATGTTTTATAATATACTAATAATAATTTGTTTACTTAGATTATTAAATTTATTTAAAGTTGACTCATGAAAATATTTATTATTTGTTACCTCTTGTTTATACATGTGAATATGTGTATATATATCCGCGGGTTTCGGGTATCCATTCGGGTTTTGGGTATCCGTTCGGGTTTTGGGTATCCGCGGGTTTGGTTTTGGTGATGGATTTCCACCCGAATCGGTTTTCGGGGCGGATTCGGGTTTCGATTTCGGGTTTTGGTTTTGGGTGCATGGAGACTCCACCCGATCTAAACCCGACCCATTGCCATCCTTACTCCAGCTCCGACATAAAGACTAAATTCATCAGGTACATGAAGAATATAGGAGTGTTGGTGAGACCAAAAGACATTCTAGGTATTCATACAGCCCATACCTAATAGAAAAAGTTGTCTTTGGTATATCATGTGGTCTAATCTTGATCTGATGATAGCCTGAACGGAGGTCAATCTTGGAGAACATGTTGGCACCAGCTAGTTGATCGAACAAAGTATCTATGTGGGGCAAAGGATACTTGTTCTTAATGGTTACCGCATTAAGAGGGCGGTAATCCACACACATCCGAAGAGTGCCATCCTTCTTCTTCACAAAAATTGTTGGACACCACCATGGTGAAGAGCTAGGATGGATGAAGCCTTTTTCCAACAATTCTTCTAGCTACTTCTTCATTTTAGCCAATTCCTTCAGAGCCATGCGGTATGAGCGTCGGGAGATAGGAGCAGTACTAGGCTCTAGCTCAATGGAGAATTCCACCTCTCTGTCCGGTGGCAACCTAGGTAGATCTTCAGGAAAGACATCCGGGAACTCACATACTACCAGAATAGAGGCAAGATTAGGAGAAGCTTTAGCATGAGTAGCAACAGGTAAGACTAGATCTGAGGGTATAAGAAGAGACATCCTATCCTCAAAAGAAGGAAGCCATAACTCGATAATTCTCTACTTTAGATCCAATACTACCCCATATACCTGTAACTAGTTTATTCACAGAATTGCATCAGTGCCTTGCCCAGGCAGCACCATGAACTAGAGACGATAAGTGTGAGTGGCTAATACCAAGCTTATTGTGTTTGTCCGAGTATTGTTGCACATCTACGCATCTGGAGTACGGATTCTATAGGCATACAGTATAGCCATAAGAGGTATATTGTGTCGGTCTACAAATCTCATGCTCATGAATGAATGTGAGGCACCAGAATCAAACGACACATAAGATAGATGGGAATCAATGGTGAACATACAAGCCATCACCGGTTCCTGCTACAATATTTGCTCAACATCCATGAAATTCACCTATCCAGATCTGCTGACTGGCACTTTCTTCTTGATCACCATCCACTTGACAAGCCTTGCGTTAGTCGATGGTTGAGCAGACTGGGCTGGCTAGTTTTGGTGACACTCTCGGATATAGTGGCCATCCTTACCACATTTGAAACAAGCACCCGACTTGTTTCCCTGTCCCAGATGAGGTGGGGCCTACTGTCCCTGAGGCTGTTGAGGTTGCACCTACTGAGTGGGTGCACGGTACTATGTGGAAGAAGCCTAGAAAGTCTACTGGGGCTGTCGAAACAAATACCCGCCTTGGCGCCTAATGATTGATAGGGCACCCATTGAACAACCTATACTTTCTGAGTATGGGGGTGGCTAAAAGACACCGTAGCCACCCGCTTCCACTTCCATTCTACCTAGGAATCCCGCTGCAAGCCCTCCATAGCGATGGCAGCATTCATCATTGCCCCAAAGGACTGATAGTTCCTAGTATACAATTCCTTCTGAAGGTTGTAAGAGAGGCCGCGATAGAAGCGGTCCCTCTTCTTCTCATCTATGTCCACATGAGTTCTAGCATACTGGGATAAGTGATTGAACTTATTGACGTAGTCCATCACCGTCATACTCCCTTGCCGCAGATCTAGAAACTCAGTCAGCTTCTTGTTGAGGACACCAGCAGAAATATAAAATTCTCTGAATGCTGCGGTGAACTCCTGCCAGGTCACCCGGTCATCTGGCTGCTGCATGGCATTGAAGGTATCCCACCATGCACTCGCAAACCCCAACAATTGTTGCGCTACAAAGCGCACCTTCTACTCATTAACACTGTTCGCCTAAATGGCCATTTAGCCTGTGTAAACACAGTGTAAACGCTACATGGTGGTGCGTCGTTTTCGTTTAATCACCCATTTACCCCATTTAATTGGCCGTTTAGCCCATTTAATAGGACGTTTTGCCCGAATAATGGCTAAATGGTAGGTGACCAACTGTTTACTGTTTAGCGTTTAGGAAAACACTGCTCATTAGTCACGGTGAGCAACAGAAACTTCTTCTCTAGAATGCGAAGCCAATGCTCCGTATCCAGAGGCTCAGTCGATGGTGTGAACATGGACGGTGCATCTTGAGGAAATCCTGGTAAGAGTAGTGTCCCTTAGGACCGCGGGCACCACCCTCGTTCCCGCCATTGCCCTCGTGACCACCACGGGTGAGGCCACCGACAGCCTATGCCAGCAGCTCCATGGCACGAGCTATCTCGCGGCGAGTAGCCAACATTTCCACCATCATCTCTGCGTGAGTCATTGGAGGTGGCGGTGGCAGAGGAGGAGGATCTAGAAGTGGAGCCTCATGGCTCTCCGCGCCGTGCTCATTGGCCCAACCACTCTCACCTTGGCCTTCGCCAAGACCGTGGCCCACCCTAGCACTGGTGCTCCCGCGTTCGGACCTTAGATTCATCTGTAAGAGATAGGAACCAACCACTTAGGACAACCTTCCCGATCAGAAGCAAGGAATTAAGGAAATAATAAGACATTTATTAAAGCATTCTTTTAGTTATCCTATCAATTTACTAATCCAAATTATACGTGTAGGGGGAAACTTTAGTTTAAGCAAGATTCTATTATCATGGTGCATGTATCGGCCTGTACGCTCACTCAAGCCGGAATATAGTGACATTCACAAAATTTAGGCACCTCGCACACTCACTTTCCGTATGCTAAGCGATTTCTTACGCAACGTAAGTCAGTGTACCTGCAGAAAACTAATTAGATAAAACCAGTGCCGCTATCCTAGATAGACCATATTGCTAGGGCTTATACTTATTTACATAATTTGAGCGCATCCTACTTATCACAAAACTTTTGTTGGTCAAATTTTTAAGTTTTGGAAAAGAGTGATGAACTCGTAAACTCATTATTGGCTCTGGTACCAGCTGTGGCAGAACCACCCAAAATAATACACTTACGGAGGCGCTCGTCTTCCACCAAACTCTAAGCACCCCGAAAGCAAGCTACAGCGGGCGGTATCCGTCGAGAACACCCCATAGGAGAACCCAAAAGATCCACATTTTCCCTAAGGATCCAATAATAACAACGAGTTACAATACTTAATAGATTTCATACATCCAGAGTTTTTAGAAATTCATTATTACATTGCGAAATGTCAGAGTGCGGAATATTAAATAGTGAAATGTAAATAAACATATATCGACAAGAACAAGGATACGTCTGTGCCCACCAGAAGAATCGTTCACACAATGGTACTCCTCAAGCATTACCTGCAACAGGGGTAAAAAAACTCTGAGTACATAATATACTCGCAAGACTTATCCAACTAGTGGGAATAATTTCCCGACTCCAAGGGATATGCAAAGCTTTATGGTTTGCTAGGTTTCTTTTTACAGAAAGCAATACTAATAGTGAATCCTTATTTATGTTATTATTAGCAGCTATGATTAATTTATTATCTAGCCATTCTATGTAAGCACATGTTCTACTTTCAAGCAAGAGTTGAGCAATTAGTTCCGTTTCATCACCTTTTATCTTTCAGTTCTTACTACGATGCTAGAGTTAAGATAAGTCATACCGACTCAGTGGTGATTTGTGAATCAATGTGCCTAACTAGGTACCCAAAAATACACGCCCCGCTTGTACCCCAGGCATAAGCTGGACCAACCCATCACCCTCCTATCCCGGATTCTATGTCCCCATCCAAACTTGGACTCCAAGTCCCCGCTCCTAAGTCCTAGACTTAGTATGGTGCAAGGACCTCTACCATCTCTGCCTCCAATCAGTCGGTCCGAAAAGAGCTAGAAACCATGACAAGAGAGAAATAAGTCTTCCCTACGCCCATACCTAAGTATCTGCTCGGGATAATAAATTTGTGACTTGCCTAGTGTCCATTGCAACGGCCGGTCTTTAATTGACACAGATAGGAAAAGTGTAACCAAGCTATGCCCTGTTGGCCGTAAGACACAACCTATTACACCCACCAGTACCCAAACCTCATCCCTGCTCGATCACTGTTTTTTCTTTCCACCATTTTATCATGAGTGATCATAATTATCCCCTATTGTGAGTAACGGCAGGTTACTCACGCTACCGAAATCCTGAGCATAGTAGCTACGCGACCTGCACTAGTAGGACTCATAGGTAGATATATTTATGCATGTAGTTTCTATAAAATGTCTGTAACGTAAATGCACATCATATATATATATTCAGTAATCATTCAAAAATAGGGTTATGCACGGGGGCTTACCTTGGGTAGGTGGTGGGTCAACAAAGTCAGCCCCAAAAGGCTCCGAGGCTCCCTCCTACATGAGGATCTCCTCCTCGTATTCCTCAATGACCTCCTCGTAGTCCTGCTCGTCCACGGGCATGAACTCTACCAACTCGTAATCTACATGCATAAAATAATGGTGCAACACTTAGTAATACGGCAACAACAACTCTTAAAATAAAATACATTTTTCAAGCTTCTAAGCTTGTTCTACCGACTAAAGCCTGTTCGCTTGCTCGTAAACGATCGTAAATTTCCAGCCAGGAACAGTGTTTTTCTCTCACACCAAACTAGCCAGCAGTAAATAATCCACGATCGTTTACGGCCTCCCGAACAAGTATGAAGCATGGCATATTATCATCTTAGCAACTAAGGGTATTCTTACTCCTAATACCGATTTACTCTACGTATTATAAAACAAGGGGTATTAGCTATTCTATTTATCAACCTACTTTAGGGCTACAAAAATTATAGTGAGCACCAAAAAATCTAATGAGCCTACTGTAAAAATTTCATGGCTAAAGTTATCACCAATTTGCCACAAAAATTCCTACAAATAATAAGCTAAATAATACTAAGCTTTCTATTTTGAATTTATGAACCTATCATTATCATATCTAACTATAAACTAACTACACCAACAGATAGATAGCATTTTTATGAACCTAACAAATTTTGTTTCACTATTTTTGGACATCTATAAGATTTACTAAAAATTATCAAAGTTTAGCTCAAAACTAAATTGAATAGGCATTTATCAATTCATTGGAAAATGGAAAACCAAATTCCACCGCGCGGCCCAAAGTGCGAACGGCTCAGCCCAGTCCGGCGCAACCCGTGCGCGCACGCGACGCACTGGCATTGCCCAACGCGGGCGCGGCCCACCCGTGCGACGACGACCCGCGACGGGGAGGCCAGCGCGCTTTGGCTGTTTTACGAAAACAGCCCTGACCTACCTATGAATCACCCTTAGACCCATGGCACTATTCCTACAGTCAGCTACTTCATAGATAAACCCTCGGAATAACCCGTCTTCGCAACGGCGATGCCCTCAGGCAACCACGCGCGCACCGGCGTGGTGGTGCTGGCACCGGGCGGTTACACCGCCCAGACCAGCCCCTCCCCGTCCCCAAATGCGAGCCGATGCTCACCTATAGGCGTAAACCGAAGCGACAGGCGGCGAACCAGCGAATGGAGATGCTGTCCCGAGCTTCCTCCACGACGACGGACTCCTTCCTGCGACGGCGGCCACATTCCCGTGAGCCAAGGCACAGACAACGTGAACGAGCTCAAGAATGGGCATCAGCGACTCACCATGAACATACCAGACATGGTGGATTTGCCACAGACGGGCTGAGTGAGTCCGGCCACACGCGCGCAGCAACCACGGCAACGGCCACAGTGGCGCGACTATGTCACCGACGCTGGTCAGGCAATAGCTGGGCAAATTGGGGTGCACACAGGATAGAGGGGAACAGGGCGAAGACGTAGTGCCAATGAATTGGACGGAGGTGGGCGGGGTAAGGTGAATTAAACAGGCGCTACCGTGGGGTCTTAAAATGGCCGACGGCGAAGGAATTGTCAAATTGGGGCTCGACACTGGCTGGCAGTAGCAGTGGGAGGGTTCGGTGCGTAGTTGGGTTCCTACTCAGTCCTTTGGCGCACGTAACGCAGCGCAGGCAACGACACGGCGAAGCAGGCGGCAGCAGCACGGCGACGGGACGGCGGCGCAGCAATGCAGGCGGTGAGAGCGCACGCGGGTGACCCAGCACTCGCGACTGAGGCTGTCAGCCACGCGAGGACACATCGGGGCAGACAACAACGGACCGACCTGGCATAGGGCCCGCGACGGCAGCGGCGGTGGTAGAGCAGCCAGACCCGCCGGGCGCGGCGTGCATGCGTGCGCGAGCATGAGCGTGAGCCAACGCGTGGCAACGGGTGACAGTGGCCCACAGCGCGGAGCCAGTGGCAGACCGGGCCAACACATCGGCACGCGAGCGGGCTTGCATGACGGGCAGCAGGCACGGCAACGCCGAGTGCTAGCGCGGTGATCGCGCCCAGGCGCTGCAACCGTGTCATGCACGCTTTTTAAAGCTGCTAAAAAATCCAACTCGATGATCCAGTTGCTAAACTACCTATTTTACGCTCGAGATGGTATTTCATCGTCACCTACAAAGTTTGTACTACAAACTTTATTAAAGTGCCGGGTATGCGTTCTATAGCATTTTCGTTCAATAAAAATTCGTTTAGAACTCTAAGCGATATAACACGACATAAAATATAACCTTCGTTTCGCGTTTCCGATAAACGTTTCACGTCACATGAATTTATTTACACATTATATTTCATGCATTTACACATAAGTATGATGCTCATGTAGTGTTTTAGTAAAAGATTGTACAGTGTAACACCGAGGGTGTTACCGATGCTATGTCCCCCTTTATCTGGGTAGAGATGGAGAGGATATTGATAGCCACAAAAAATTGGGGAGATTATTAGAGAACTGCTAGAGCAAAAGAAAAAAATCATCTCAATATAACAGTTTTATGGGGGTGATGGGTGGTATTGGGAAACTGACTGGAGATGCTCTTTGGCATTTTTAAAGCATCTCTATGTCTGGAAAAGATGACAATTCGAATTTGGAATCACAAGGTGAGCGCACTCTTGCCACATATATGCACTTAGCTTGCTAGGGTGCATATCTGTTAAAGGACAAGTTTGCCATTGCCACACCTTTAGCATTGATTCCATTAGATGGAACAGCTAGCTAGCAAAACTCTTATTCCGGGAGATATGAACATCAAGAAGAAATTTCGGAGATATGGACGGGATGAAAATGCCGATCGACTCCGTCCATCCATCCCCTTCAACTAGTGAGAAACGAATCCGGGGACCCCAAGGAGGAGCAGCAATTAGCAACGTGTTTTGGATTCTGGACGCAACGCGTTGCGAAGAGAATGCGAATAAAGGAAGGTGATTGGAGTCATACAATTTCCACGGTGAGAACGTGTTGGGAGATGCATGGCTAGTGAACAGTCCTATTAGAGATGAACTTAGGCTGTTACATTCATACGGATATTCCTTTTTTTAGTGCGGTACAACAACATGCTCGTCGACGGCGACGGAAATGAATTGAAGGTCAAGCCGTCGTAACTTTGCGTGGTTTGATTTTTTTTTATAGTACAACACAGATATTCACAATGCACGCACAACATTGAATGTATTTTATATTTTTTTCACATTGTTTTTGAAGCAGGAATCAAGCAGGGTTTGTGACTTGTGGATGGCAAGTGGCTCATGGTGTTTTTAATTTATCCATCACAGCCAACACACACACAGCTACCTCAAATGCACATTGGGTTTGCAATGCAAGGAGGAGCCAACACAAAAGTAACTGGGTTTACGATGAACGCATTGGGCCGGTTTGTGTACGCAAACACAGCGGCAGGGGCGTACTGTACGGGCCAGAAGAAGAAGAAGTAGTAGTAGTAGTAATAGTAATAGTAGCAGCAGCAGTAGTAGTAACTGAACCTGGCTGTTGGTCCGGCGGCCGGCACGGCACGCCACGCGATCCCGATCCCGATCCCGATCGGCCGATCCAATCCAACTATCCAAGCGACCAAGCGGCCGCACCGGCACCGCACATCACATGCCGGCCTCCCTCCCGGCCCGGGAATATCTCGCCCACTGGCACACGGCGGGAACGGCATATCCTCCTCCTACGACGACGACCACGACGCCCGCAGCCACGTGCACCCCGTCCGTGCACCGCTTTCCCGGGGCGGCGTGCAGCCGTGCACGGCCGCGTCTCGGCTCCCTGGACCACGTCCACCGACCTTATATCCAGCCCTTCCCTTAACCCAACCCGAGTTAGCTAACCCACCCAATGACCCAACCTTGGCGTCGTCAAGGAAGAATCCAAAGTCCTCTCGCAGACTCGCACGCACCGCTACACCCACTCGCTGACAAAACCGGCCCCGCGCACGCGTCACCCGGCTGTCAGTGACACGGCGTCTCCGAGGGCTGCGTCACGTGCGCCTGGCGGTCGCCGGAGACCCACCTAACCACCACGGTTCACCAAACCACAGTACCAGCCTCAACCCAAGTGGGGTTAGCGCCCACCCCGCGAGATCACGCCACGCGTCCGGATCCAACGGACCTCCACCTCCCGAGCCGGCTATTTAACCGCACCGGGTCTCCCCTTCCCAGGCCATCCACCGAATCCTCCGCCTCTCCTCAATTAACAAATCCCCCACCCACTCCAGATCCCCAAAACCCTAGCACCCCCTCACCCTCCGGCGATGGCGGCGAACCCGCGCGTCTTCTTCGACATGACGGTCGGCGGCGCGCCGGCGGGGCGGATCGTGATGGAGCTCTACGCTAACGAGGTCCCGCGCACCGCCGAGAACTTCCGCGCGCTCTGCACGGGCGAGAAGGGCGTGGGGAAATCGGGCAAGCCTCTCCACTACAAGGGCTCGACGTTCCACCGCGTGATCCCTGAGTTCATGTGCCAGGGCGGCGACTTCACCCGGGGCAACGGGACGGGAGGGGAGTCCATCTACGGGGAGAAGTTCCCCGACGAGAAGTTCGTGCGCAAGCACACGAGCCCCGGGGTGCTGTCCATGGCCAACGCCGGGCCCAACACCAACGGCTCCCAGTTCTTCATCTGCACCGTGCCGACCCCGTGGCTCGACGGGAAGCACGTCGTGTTTGGGCAGGTTGTGGAGGGGATGGATGTGGTCAAGGCCATCGAGAAGGTTGGGTCCCGCAGTGGGTCCACTGCTAAGGAGGTCAAGATCGCCGACTGCGGCCAGATCTGATCGGTGCCGTCGAGCGTGCGGCCGCCCTCGGTTCTCTCCGTCGTTCGTCGTCAGTTCCGTTTCGTTTACCTCTTCCCTCTGAATAAGATGGCGTGCGTCCGGCTGGTGATCTGAGAGGTGGTTGAGTCTGAATTGTGTGTCCTAGAGTTATTTGTGTCAGTCCGTTTCATCGTTGGGGTTGCTGGGTTTCATAGGTGGCCGATCCGTGGATCCGGTTCCTGCCTAGTTAATTCGTCGTCGTGTTTCTGCTGTGTAATGGTGTGATCTGGTGATGAGAACCTCGGAAACTTGGCTACAATTTCTTGGTCTGGTTGCTACTGATTGTTTGTGATGCGTTGACTGCTCTCCGTTTTTCTGCTCGCTGATGCGCCTGCCAAGTGCCGCTTCAGGTCCGTCGGTCAGTCAGTTCAGTTTACCCATCCCCCCGGCTGTCGTTTCTGTCGTTTTCTTTGATTGAACAACCCCTATGGATGGGAATGCGTGAAATTATCCACTGGGGGCATTGTTTTATTAGATTATTAATTTAAAACGCGAGCTTTTCTCTCGGCTTGTGCGGAGGTCAATGCTAAAGTAGTGTAGTACTATAGATTGTTTTGTTATTGATCAGATCACCCCAAACAAGAAGTTAAAAGTGACCCTAACATTTAGCCATCGTACAACCATTGAACTAAACTGTAATAAGTCACCTAAATCTTCACTTGAGATTTCAGGTGATTGATTCAAACAAGCTCTTGGATAATCAAAAAGTACGGTTGAGACGGGATTCCGGATCAGCTGTCAGATAGCATCAGTACAGATGATGTGGCCGCCATCTCTTGTCAGCCTGTTCGGCTGGGGGCTCAGATTATTGCTGATTCGGTGGAAGAGAAAAATACTGTTCTTCTGTTCTGATTGAAAATTTACGGTTTATGACCAAGCGAACAGGCCGTGTGTTTGTGTGGAATCCCGGACTAAAAGCAACAAGTTCAAGCGAACATGCATGTGTTTTGCACCTGTCCTTTACGAATTGTTTGCATTTTTAACCGCTCTAGTACTGCTAGAAGAGGAGGTACAGCCCCTCGTGCCTAGGGCCTTGTTTAGTTCGTAAGTTTTTTCGCTCTCTCTTTATCATATTAAATTTTTAGACACATGTACTGAGTATTAAATGTAGATAAAAAATAACTAATTATACAGTTTGATTGTAAATTACGAGACGAATCTTTTGAGCCTAGTTAGACCATAATTGGACAATAATTATCAAATACAAGCGAAAGTGCTACAGTGTCACGTACTGATTCTTAACCTCAATCTAAACCAGGCCTAAACGGGGCTCAATCATGGCCGAACCGGCGGATCATGCATGCTCCTTTTGGCGTTGGGCACCACCATGTGTTCATTCATTATTATCATGTGTTTTGCTAGTACGCACAGTACGTGCCCACGATGGTACTCTATTTTGGAGATCTGCTCTACCCGTAGACGAGCAAGAGGAAGCTTCTTCCCCCGTTGATCGCCGTTGTTGGTCCAGATGTGAATCGAAGTGGGGGACTTGCTTCCAATCCAATCACCCTGTTCGCTTGTTGGTTTCAGCCAGCCCAAACCAGCCAACCAACAGTTTTTTCCTCTCACAACAAACCAGCACTAGCCAGCCCAAACCAGCCCAGAAACCAACCAGCGAACAGGCCGAATATTCGCATTCGATTTGGGCATTGTTTAGATCATCTCCAAATTCCAAGTTTTTTTACTCTCTCTCCATCACATCAATTTTTGGACGCATGCATGGAGCATTAAATGTAGGTAAAAAAAATAACTAATTGTATAGTTTTGTTGTAAATCACGAGACGAATCTTTTGAGCCTAGTTAGTCCATGATTGGACAAAGTTTGTCAAATACAAACAAAACGTGCTACAGTGTCTATATCTAAACAAGGCCTTGGATGCGGTCTCATCTCATCGCTAAGACCATCATCGGAACATGAGCAGCACAGGTCTCACTGCTTGGGCGCCGGCCCACCTAGTCTCACTGCCGCGTGTGTGTGTGTGTTCGATCATCATCTTCCGGCTTCCGGTCGGCGGTCGCACTTGCACGTAGAGGGAATAAAGAAAAAGGAAAAAAAAGCAAAGAAAAAGAAAAGTTTTTTTAGGGAAAGAAAAAGAAAAGGCGTGGACGGGTCGAGGCAGGCCCCGCCAGGCCGCTGCTGCTGAGCGCAGGTGCACGGACGCGGGTGCACGCAGCGCAGCGCCCGCGGCGCCTCGTGGTCGAAGCAGGAATTCACGCAAGCGGCGTGCACTGCAGTGAGTGCAGACGTGCAGTGAAGATTTATTTTTTTTTTGACTCGGCCTCATCTGTGCGCTCCCTCTCTCGGGCTACGGATGAGGCACTCCTCTGTGAGCGCAGTTACACGGTGACGTGCGAGATGGTAGACTGTAATCAGAGGATCTGTGAGGGAAATTTAACATCACTAAAATTATAGGTTCATACACTTGTGTCTAGATAGATCCAAAATAGAAGCATAGACAGTTGACCTCTATATTTATTGTCAGAAAGTTATACACAACTTTGAAGGGTCAGCCCAACCTGAAGGTCCGGATAATTATAGAGATGACTAAGGAGATATTTAAGTATGACATAAAGTATGGGAAAGCATGGAGGGCAAACCAACAGGTCTCGAAGATGATATATGGGGACTGGGAGGAGGGGTAAATGTTAAATGCAATGAAAGGAACAAATCCAAGCATGCATTACGTGTATATTCCAAAGCCGAATGAATGGTGCTTTTCCCAGTGCGTCGAGGCCTTCCGGCACTGTCGTCCAGTGTTATCCATTGATGGTACTTTTCTGCTTGGCAAAGCCATTTTGTGTGACGCAGACAACGCATTGGTTCCTTTGGCTTTCGCTTTGGTGGAGAGGGAGAACAAAGATAGCTGGGGATGGTTCTTGCGACTTGTTAGGATCCATATCGTTGGCCATGAGAGGTAGGTGTCATATCTGATAGACACCAGTGGATGGGGGAGCGAGGGAGGCGACCGGCGCGGGGTGGACGGGGGGCGGTGGCCTGCTGAGAGGCAGAGACAGAGCGCGAGACAGAGAGAGCTGCGGCCGTGGGTTTTGAATCCATGCTCGGCGCCAGAATACATGGCGCCGAGCTCGATGCTAAGGGGCATGTTCGTTTCAACTTATCAGCCGGCTTATCAGCTGGAATCTACAGGGGTGTTCGGCTGATCAAGTCTTTCCTTGTTTTAGCTTGTTTTAGCTTATTCTCTCTCACAGAATTCTATTGAATCATCCGAAATCATCCCAAACCTTACCAGCCGAACACCAGCTTCAGCCGGCTTTAATACCAGCCGAATAGGCTGTGGTGCTGACCTCGACGCCAAGATCTGTGGCGCCGAGCTCGACGCCATGTGTTCTGGCACCGAGGTACCGGCCACGCGAACGCCACATAGGATGCCCTGCTGTGCACGGACAGGCACCTCAGAGCCAAGATCTGTGGCGCCGAGACGTGTTACCTCGGCGCCATGAGTCCTGACGCTGACCCCAGGATCTAAAGATGAGTTTAAGTCTCCCAGAGCTCCAAACATAAATTTTCTTAAAAAAAGAGCCAAATTATAAAAAAATTGGGCCCAGTCTGTCTGCCGCGGGTTTTTTTTTTTTTTTTTGCGTGTGTGTTCAATCATCATCTTCCGGCTTCCGGTCGGCGGTCGCACTTGCACATAGAGGGAATAAAGAAAAAGGAAAAAAAGCAAAGAAAAAGAAAAGTTTTTTTTAGGGAAAGAAAAAGAAAAGGGGTGGACGGTTCGAGGCAGGCCCCGCCAGGCTGTTGCCGCTGAGCGCAGGTGCACGGACGCGGGTGCACGCAGCGCAGGCGCAGCGCCTCGTGGTCGAAGCAGGAATTCACGCAAGCGGCGTGCGCTGCAGTGAGTGCAGACGTGCAGTGAAGATATTTTTTTTTTGACTCGGCCTCATCTGTGCTCTCTCTCTCTCTCTCTCTCGGGCTACGGAGTACCTATGCGGTGGGCTTGCGAGTGCGGCCACGCACCGCACCGGCACAACCACAAAATGCAGGCAGGTCGTCCAAACGCAGATACATGTGCGTTACGACAAAAAAAAGATAAGTCCAATCTAAGATCCAAAACACAACTCACCCACCACGGTACATTACCGATAATCAAATGCACGTATTGTTTAATTTTAAGATACACATGGAACAAACTAATAATAAACATGAACTAGAAAAATACTAAAACAGGACTACAATTTTGATTTAAACTTTACCGTTCCTTCGTGCCTTGGAAACGGGCGGCTTATGATGTCCCTCTTAACTTGCCAATTGATCTTTCTTTCTTTTTGTTTTGCAAATCAGTGATAATCTACGAGACGAACGTACGTACTACTACATCTTAAAAAAAATAACAAATACTCTCTACGTCCCAAATTATAAGTCAATTTGACTTTTTTGTTCATCCATTTTGCTATATATCTAAACATATTATTATATCTAGATGCATAGCAAAATAAATATACCAAAATAGTCAAAGCGACTTATAACTCGGAACGGAAGGAGTACCAATCATGCTATAAATCAGAAAAATCACAGATTTACAGTCATGAGTCCTCACTTATGTTGTTGCTTGCCCCCCTTGCCTGCAAGCAACTGCTCATCTGGTCGATGGCTTGGATCCTTAGGCCCTGTTCGCTTCGCCGAAAAGACAAGCTGAAAAATATTGTACGCTGATTTGTTGTGAGAGAAAAACATTGTTTCTTCGCTGAAAAAGTACGGCTGAAAAGACAAGCGAACAGGGCCACCGCCGCCGATCGTCGTCCCTCAACGCTCCCTTGTCGTGAGCACCCGTGGTGCTGCAGTTGTTGAACGCTAACCGTCAAGAGTCTAGGAACAAAGGGGCCCCTTCGGGTGCCGTGAAAGGTCAAACCAAGGGTTCGTCTATCGCACACTCGCAATAATGGATGGGGATTAGGAGACTAGGCAATTTGGAATTCGATATTAGGCCGAACCAAGGAAAGGGAGGAGTGGATTGGTGTTGCTTTGGTTTGAGTTGTCGCTCACAAGAAGCAAATATCACAATCCCATGAGATCACAACTAACGCTCCACCCTAGTCGTTCCTAGACTTCCCCATCCATGATTCGTCTCCCAAGCATAAGCATCCACTATTTCTCCTGCTCCTATCCCCATGTACTCTGACCTCCGTCGATCTGGCCAGAGGGTCGTCGCTAGCCGCCAACCAACTCACCGTCTCGACCGGGTTTGGAGCTCCAAAGTAAAGTTAGCAAGAAGGCGTCATCGACGGCGCGGATTTGGTATACAACACTAAGTATGTAAAATGATGCAGTAATGCTTCATTGCTTCATTTTAGTGCTGAACTGACATGGGCAAAGTATGAAAATAGGGTATTGATGACATATGCATGTACAATGAGTGTTTTATGTGCTATACAACATAGCTCGCGAGCTAAACGACCTAGCTCGAGTTGGACCAAACTGAGTCAAACCGGCTCGATAGATATCACCCCTACATGCATCCGTGGCTTGTCTCTTCACTTCATAAAAATCTAAATCCGCATCTCATTCTCAACTCCTACGAATTACTACTACGTGTATTTATTTGCCCTATAAGTATTTTATATGAGACGGGGTTAGAAACTAGCCGCATTGCATATCTCGCTTTTCAAAGAGTACGTCAAACGTTTTTAATCTGACTAATTAAATTGTAAAAAAATAGCATTAACATTTATATCCCTAAATAGGTTCACGATGAAAATATATTGTTTGATTAATCTAGTGATATTTTTGACGTCATAAACGTTTGATTCTATCTAGATTTAATATAATTTAACATTAATGAAATTATTGGAAAATGAGATGTGCGTATTTTGTTTGGCGGTGACGTTTATGTACTGTACGTAGCACTCTGAGAGTAGATATAGCTTTGCATAAAAAAAAAAGAGAGTAGATATAGCTGGCTCAATTGGGCCGTGAGCCCAGCTCCTCCATAGGGGCCCACCAAGGAGCGCTCGTGCTTCAGGCCTCAACATCGTCAATTTCAGTCAGCCCATGGAAAACTAGGCTCTGAAAGGCCCAACTAAATATCACACCAACAATAACATCTCCAGCTGATTAAAAAAACTGCTCCAGCATACTTATGGTACCAATTATGATGCTATCAAAGGTATTAGGAGTGTTCGGCAGGTCGTTTCAGCCAGTTTATTTGCTGGTTTATAAGCTATGGTACAATATTTTTCTCTCTAAAAAAATCAGCCATACAAATCAGCACCAGCGCCTTTACCACCAGCCGAACACTCCCATTGAATCCGTAAGCTTATTGATATCATATTGCACTTCTTTTCTCGAACGAGAGAGTAAAGGGTAGAGCGAGCGAGGATATGCTTAATTTGCTTTGGGAGGCATATGCATCTCAGTCTGTACGGGCTCCTTTCGCTTTTCCCTCGCAATAAATATGTAAATTCATTTCACAGTAATTATGAGATTTTCGATCTCCTCGAAAGAAAATGATCGAATCCGTTTACTAACAACATCCCTAAAACTAAAAAACTAACAACAGTTCATCATTCGCGCATGTCGCAATCATAGTAGCTACTAAAATAAAATCTACAACGCCTCTATGATCTTAGCCAAGAGCTTTAATTCCACGATCTTGGTCCCTATATTTATGATTCTGACAACCTTGATCACAATGTGACTAGCCGATGGGAGGGTCTAGCGCCTGGACATCCGGACAAAAGCGCGCGTTCGAACGCCCACGCCTTGCCTGCCGCTCACGAGAATATTATCGTTGCCCAGCGCATGCTTAGCGTAAAATGCGTGCTCGCCCATGGATGCCACGCCCGTGTAACAGGAGGACCGTTACCCCACCAGACCGTAACATACAGGAGCGCGCTCCCCGCGCCCGCCTCACCCCACTTGCGAATATGCGCCAGGAGGCATCTGCCGGCCTTAGGTGCCTGCACGGTGACCCACGAGCGGCACCCCAACAACACTAGCAGACGCCCATGGCAGGCCGTTGTCCGCCAGCCACCAGGGCCGTTGTTACATGTGCTCCCCCAGATCTACTTTTGAAATATCTAGTAGAAACACTTGCAACATGCGACAGAAAAACAGATGAAACACTTCAAACATAAGCTTTAAATATGCGTGTATAGCCATAACAACATATGCAACATCTATATTTAGTTTTGCAACATCCAGATAAAACACTTGTAACATACGTATGAAATACTTAAAACACTTGGAACATGCGTTTGAAACATACATGTTATGCAACGTCCAGATATATTTCTGCAACATCATGATAAAACACTTGAAACATACTTTTGAAACAACTGAAGCACTCGAAAACATATGCTTGCAACATGCGTATATTGTCATTGCAACATATGCAACATCTCAAATCGACTTTTGCAATATTCGGATGGAACTACGGTGGGGGATGGGGCGCGGCCTCAGCCGGGGCTTGGTCGGCTGGTGCACGGCACGGCGTAGGGCTACAAGCTGATTTTGTCGAGCTCCACCTGCTCCCACGCCGTCGCCCGCCTGTCCGCCTGCTGCGCTGCCCCGTTGCTCGACCGCTTCGATGCTCTCTTCGCCGTGCTCGTCAAGCAAGGCTCCTCCAGCGCCGGCTATGGCGACCCGCACGGGCTAGTCTACGCTGCCCAAGATGGACTGGAAGGCGCGCAAGATGCATCGCTTGGTGGCTGCCACGGCACACGTGCCACGAGCTCGACGCGCTCGTCGAGCTGGAGCAGCCCGCGCCAGCGTCGCTACGTCAGGGGGCAGTCGGGCCGAGTGCGCGCATCGCGTGGCTAGGCAGAAAAGTGGAGCGCCTCGGATGAGAAGGAGCCACGTCGCTAATTAGAGAACGGTGCGAACAAATTGAAGGCGGGAGCAAGCCAGTGAGCCTAGCTAAGAGCGTCAGGGGGCACGGACGCGGTGCGAACGAATTGAAGGTGGGAGCAGGCCAGTGGGCCAGTCAGCGGGCCCAGCTAAGAGCGTTAGGGGGCACGGGCACGGTGCGAACGAATTGAAGGTGGGAGCAAGCCGGTGGGCTGGTAAGCGGGCCCAGCTACGCGGGACGGACACCCGTGGATCCGCATCTTTTTAGTATGCAGCTAGCTGGCAAGCCCACGCCGTTGGCTTCTTCAGGCATCAGTACTGTGCGGCCCAGAGAGGAAACCGTCGAGCCCAGCCCAGGATTCCTGCCCAAAGTGAGCATAGAAAGGCCCAATTGCTACTCCCAATTCCAGCACATGCCAAAATTGGTGAGAGGGAACTACAGCAATCGTAAACCTACAGGCTACAGCAGTCGTACTAATAGTACCTGTATTCCTATTTCCCTAATCGCCAATAATTATACTCTAGTATGTAACAATTATAACGGACAAATATTTCAGTAATATTGGCATGTCACATCACATCTGCTCCCGGCACTGTCCATTTTTTTTTTCTAAAAAAAGATGTACTATGTCACTACTGCTTGTAATTGTAATCTACTCCAAACTTGCTGCAACGACAATACAATGGTACATACAGTTAAATCAATATTTGCTTACTTCTGATACGCTACTGATCAAAATCTGACAATGTCCCAAGACGATTCAGACGACAACTCGCTCATTGCCTCACTCTCAAATCGAAGCCTAGGCATGATGAATATGAACATCCTCTTCCTCCTACCCACCCAATCTCATTCTCATCCATGGCAAAAGAACAATTACTAGCACTGTAACAAATACTTAGTTGCTACAAGTAAAGTAACACACTGCTACTGCACTCACTACAGCTAGTCCGGTTCGACTAGCCTTGGCTGCCACGCTTCAAAACTTGCACACGCGCACGCCGCCGTCGCCCTCACCCTCACCCGGCGCGCCGCATCCTGCTCGACACGAGCGGGCACGCCGCCTTGGCCCGCAGGATCTCGAGGCGGCGCCGCCGCGCGCCCGCCGACACGGCCGCCTTCTGCAGCGCGGCACGCAGCTGCACCTGCCGGTACCACTCGGCCGCGGCCGCGGCCGCCGCAGCGGCCCGCGCTCGCGCCTGCATCAGCTGCTGCTGCTCGTCCTCGTCGGCCGGCTCGTTCAGGTCCAGCACCACCAGTGGCGCCGGCGCCGGGTCCTGCTCCCTCCTCGCGACCTGCGAAAGCGACACGTAGCCAGCCAGGGTGCTGCGGCGTCAGTTCGAGATCGGATGATCCATGATTGGAACTGCCTTCTTTTTTCACTGCTTCGTGTGCGTACGTATGCATCTGAGATTCTGAGCGTCGCTCGTGACGACACGGCGTCAGGCGTCCTAAATTGGGAAAGGCCTCATCCAAAAGGGGGAAAGCCAATCACAGAAGGGAAACAAACTCCTGGTACTACTCTATATACGGTCAATGGCGATCGGAGAATCGAAATCGAAAATAAAAATCCTTTTTTTTGTAAGATAAGATGAACAGGATGATTGTTTGGAAAGGTCGCAGTTTTCGTTCCTTGTTGAGTTGTTGGGGGGGGGGGGGGGGGGGGGGGGGGGGGCGAGCAGAGGTGGAGTGGTTGCGGTTGCCGTCCGTCCAACACGCAAGCAAGGGAAGCGAGCGCACAAGAATTGAGCAGCAAGAAACCGTGCCTGTGCCTCTGCTGCGGTACCCCGTCCGTCTCCGTGGCAATCACGGCTACCAGATTTGACGGAAAGCGACCGAGAGAGAGAAGGAATCCATCCAGCCAGCACCGCGTGCGAGTGCAACTGGTTCGTCAGCCTCTCGTTCGTTCGTGCTCCTCCAGCTCTGCATCTGAGCTCTGCTCTGCAGTGCTCCTCGATCTGCTGCTTGGCTTGGGCTTGGCTTGGTTGCTAATGGGGGAACGAACGTGAAGCCGCAGCGCTTGAATTTCTAATCAATCGTTCGAGGTCGCTAGCCGCACAAGCAATCGATCGACGGGAGACACGAACAGAGGGGAAAAAAATCTAATCTCCCGAGGAGGAAGAAGGGGAACAGGAGTGGGCACTGACCTGGAGTGGACGCGCGTTCTCCTGGGACAAGCTCGCCGCCGCCACTTCGCCGTGCTGCTCCTCCGCCCACTGAGAGCAGTCAAAGCCACATTAATCGTCGCCCGACCACTAGAGGATTTTGTTCCTCCTATTCTTTTTCTTTCAAAAAAAATCGGAAAGCGAAGCGACGGAGGAAGACCCGGGCGGCGGCGGCGGCTGAGGCGCGCGCTCGCAGATCTCGCGGGCGGCCGGCTCACCTGGTCCCGTGGGCGAGCGGCGGCGACCTCACCCTTGCCCTTGGGCGGCGCGTCGTCCCCGCCGCTCTCCGGGTACGCGAGCGGGGTGTCGGGGCTAGCGGCCGCGGGAGCTGGTGCGGGGGAGGGGGGCGGAGAGGGCTTGTCCTCCGGCATCGACCGCGGGCGGCGGCGGCCCCAGGAGGGGATCTCCGGGAACGCGGACGCGGCCGCGGCGCGCGCGCGCTCGCGCCGCCGCTTCCGCCGGTCCCACGCCCGCATCAGCCTGCTCATGTTGCACAGAATGGCGGCCACCTCCAGCTGCTCCGCGTCCGCCTCCTCCTCCTCCACCTCCACCTTCACCTCCATGGGCGCGAGCTGCGGGGAATCGGGCTAGCCTCGGGCCTCGGCGGCGGCGGAGCAGCAGAGCGCGATGTGAGCGAGCGAGCGGATTGCTTCCGGGGCCGTGTGGTTTAATAGGGTCGCGCGAGGTGCCGTGCCGCCACGTGGCACCGCGGCCGTGGGGATTGGGTGGCCGCCGGGAGGATGACACGCGGGTCCGCGCCGCGCCGTGTGGTGGTGGTGCTACTAGTGGATTGGCTGGTGCAGTGCTCGCGGTGGGCCCGCCACCTCTTTCCTGTCCCTCTCCTCTCCTCTCCTCGCCTCGCCTCCTCCGGTCCTCCCCGGTCGCGTCGTCTGTCGTCTCCGCTAGATTTTCTCTGGTTGCGGCAGAGCATGCAGTGTGCCTTGTTGCCCTTTTCTCGTCTCTCCCTGCATTTATCCGGCCCCAAAGCTGCTTTTCCATGCGCCATGCCGTTTACTCGTGACATGTATACTCATGAAATTTCAAAAAAAAAAAAAAGGCTTCTACTATATATTAGATTCAAACATTGTCCAAATTTCAAATAAAAGGTCGAGATTAGCAATGCGATCGATCTTTGAGGTCTCCCTACACGTTGCATCATAGCCAGGCAAAGAGTACGTTAACATTGGCAACTAAACAATTTCTCAATAGATTTAGATCTCACAGAAGCAAACGACCAAACGCTGGTGCCTGCAGCCATATAGCCAGACTCGACTCGGGCTGGCTGAGAGTTACGAGCCAGGCTAGGAGCATTCAATAAGTAACCAATCACGCCCTAAGGACTCGACTCAGACTGGTTGAGAGTTACAGGCCAGGCTAGGAGCATTCATTAAATAACCAGTGAGCCTAGCCTGGCTCACATACGGAATCAAGCCCCAGCTAGCCTGTGGCTGAGTTCATGTAAGTTACTGTGTTTTGTTATTTTCCTGATTGCACATATCCTAGTCCAACTAGCATCTGACCTGTTATTTGGTTGCCCAGCCGTGTTCACGCGCCAAGTGCTTCCCCTACCATCGTGTTCGCCCCCCACATGTTCACACCATGCACCACGCAAAGCCAGGCTCCGTGAAAACAAGAAAATTTCCATGCCGTGCGAGCCAGTATGGGACGACGGTTATGCATTGCGCGACCAGGCTAGGGATCTATTCCAGGCATCCGATGACGCACAACTTGCATTGGCCAGTCCTGGCTACTAGGCTCAAACCAGGCAACCAATCACATGCATATAACCAATTAACTAGTAGTGACATATATATGTGCTAGGTCAGCATAGTTTGGTTTCCGTCTTGACTTTCTTGCTTCACCAGAGTTATAGAATCACTGTGAGAACATATGCAAATACATCGACGATCCGTATACTTGTCACCTTTACAAATGCAGCCCGTGTTGATGTATAATATTCTCTTAGTTGTTTTTTACATGTCGTCTTAGGTTTGACATAAGTCAGACATTTCTAACTTTGGCCGTAAATTTAAAAAATTCATGTGGTTCATAATAAATTTTGTTTTGTTATTAATAGTTAAAGTTAAGAATGCTTCACTTAGAATCTAATATGATATGCAAAGGAAATAGAGGGAATATATTATTTTTGAACTCAATAGAGGGAATATCGACTTGAGAGCATGAGCACAGCACAGCACAGCACAGCACAGATCGATGGCACTGCACCGACCTTGGTACATAAGCCATGGCTTGGAGCACGCAGCACGGTATGTACACGTCATGCGTGCATGCAGGCCGACCATCCTGCAAGCTACGCATGCATGTCACGTGACCCTGGCGCCAGAGGCGGTGAACTGGTCCCACATTTCAGATACAGAGAGGCAGAGAGCCTTGTAGTAGACTAGTAGCAGTGAACTGCACCAGAAATTAATACTGTCCGTTAATTACAGTTTTTTTTACAACATCCGTTAATTACAGTTGAGCTCTCCGGGTTCCCTCGGTCGCAGACGGACGCATCTGGGCAGCGTACGCCGGCCCGGCTCCTGAGGGCGCGACCTCCCGTGGTCGCCGGGCGGCGGCGGCCTCCCACCGTCGCCAGGGGCAGCGGCCTCCTCCTCGTCCCGCTCGTCTCCATCGACATCCCTACTCCCTCCCTCTGCAGGCAGTGGTACTGACGGTTTCATTCATCCACACCGGCACACCGCCGGTGGACCAAGCATTGCCCACAGTGAGCCCCCTTGTTCCCCTCCGTTCTGTACTCTTGGCACCATGGCGAATTTTTCATTTGTTTCTATAAAAATGGAAGCAAAACTGTTGTGCTGTGTGTTAAATGGAAATCGTAATTGCTGTGGGTGTGATAAATAGAAACAAAACTACCGTGGGTATGTTAGATGGATTTGCCCTAAGTTGTATATAATCAATGGTGAGGAATTTCTTCTTTTTGTTGTTTCCTTTTGCCCTTCATAACTTATGTTTTATCTATTTCTTGTCAGGAAACTGCACCTGTTCTGCATGTACTTTTGTTGAAACTGCGGTTTCAACAACGTGGGGGAGACCGAGGCCTCCGCCCGTCGGACGCCGCCCTAAGGCGGAGGCTCGGAAAAGGAACGACAGGGGGAAGAGTGGTGAGTAAAGGAAATGGCACGGAAAGCTATGGTTTTATTAATTCATTCATCAACCAACCTGCACGGTTACAAGTGTCCCCTATTTATAGGACTCAACTACTACATAATAGAATTTATTACAATGCCTCTCAACTGCTACAGTACATTCCTGGAATATTCCGCCGCTAGCCTCTTGTTCGCGGGGCAATCCTGCCATACCGTCTTCAAGTGATGGGCTTCCATGAGCAGCCGGCCCACCATACCTCGGTCTTCGGCCCAAAGGCCTGGGTCCCCGGCGCTGGCCTTCATCTCCAGGGGTGCGCCGCTGCCTCGGCGGGTCTCCGCCGGACGGTCGGAGACATTACCCGCGGGTCTCCACACAGCCGCGCGGGGGCCATGGTTCTAGCCGCTGGCCCTCCGCCTTCAGGGGCGCGCCGTCGCCCTGGAGAGTCTCCGCCGGTCCGGGCGGAGACATCATCCGTAGGTCTCCGCCCGGCCGCGCAGGGGCCATGCTGGCACGTTTGCGCGGACCGCGAGCGCCTGCACTTGAGTACCTGCACACACTTAGGCAAGATCGTTTGTCTGATTAGTTTAGAGATAAGGCGGCCTCCGCCCGTATTACCGGAGACGCCCGCCTGAGCGGTCGGCGGCATGCGTGCCTGGCCTTGGCGGAGTCCGCGATGAAAAGGAGATTCAGCACCCTTCGAGCATAGCCGGGAAAGTTCCTTTAGTCAGCGCCGGGTCTCTGCCCTAAAACGGTCGAAGACGCCTTGGCGACACCTCGCTGTCGGGGGCCTTCGCCACCCGCCAAAGCCATGTTACAACAGTTCCCCCCTTTTGAGACCATGGTTCGTCGGAGCGCGCCGTGAGCTCCAAACGCCTTGGCCGAAGGCGTCCGCGGGGGCGGAGGCCTTATTCGGTGTCTTCGAGCGAGGCCCCGCTACTTCCCCCCTGGCCCGCTCTGGCGTAGCCGTTGGTCTCGATGAGAGTAGCCGTTGGGCGGCAAATCTAGCCGTTGCCCTACGCTGCGGCCGTTTCTGCCGCGTCAGTGTCCGTTGCATTCCCTGCGACTTTTTCGGAGGTGACCGTTGTGTGGCGGGAGCCGGAGTGCGCCTGAGCGCGCTGTGAGCTCAAAACGCCCTAAGCAAGGACGTCCACGGGGGCAGAGACTGCGCATAGTCGCGTCTCCGACCGATCTCCGCCAGTTCCCCCCTTGCCCGCTCTGGTGCGGTCGTTGGCGCGGCCGTTGGTCTTGTCAAAGTTGCCGTTTGGCTGCAAATATAGCCGTTGTGCGTCTTGCGACTTTTTCGGAGGCGACCGTTATGCGGCGGGCGATTCTTCCGGAGGTGACCGTTGTGTGGCGGGAGCTGGACCGCCTGCCTGCTGCCTATATAAGGGTGCTGTTGGTGGCGGGGTCCCCCCCCCGCATCGCTCATTCGCTTTCACTGCATTCGAGAAATTGCTCTCTGTTCTCTTCTCTTTCGCCTTTCGCTGCCCTCGCGCGTTCCGTCTCTCTGCTTGCGTCTTGCGCTTAGGTTGCTGTCGCGGTGGCTTTCCTTTCCGCCTCCGCCCAAACTCGCCGGCCCGCCTTCTCCGGACCTTACCGCCACCTTCTCGGCATTAGGGCCGTCGGCTGGGGTGCGCGCTTTGAGGAGTGCATGCTTGCCTCTGCCTCCGCGTTGGAGTTTGAAAAACTAGTGGAGGAGGATTTGGGGAGTGTCTCCGTGTCTATCGGAGACCTGATTGTCGCAGACTCCGGAGACATGGCGATAAAGTCTTGGGACTTCGGCCCCTCCTCTATTACTGAGGAGGCAATCACGGAGATGTTGAAGGAGTCATGTTTTCCTTCTTCCAGGGTAAAGATCCCTCCGCCGGGTCAGACTGTTCCGGAACCAGAGGAAGGATATGCGGTGGTCTTTCGGGACTTCTTCACGTGCGGCCTCCGCCTTCCTTACATTTCCTTCCTCCACCGGGTGCTGGAGACCTTCAATGTCCAGCTCCATCATCTGACTCCCACTGCTTTCTTGACGCTTAGCAAATTCTGCTGGGCGTGCGTCTCTTATGGTGCCGAGCCAGATGTGGACACCTTTTGCACGTACTATGAACTGCAGAAGCAGCCGAAGAAGAAGAAGGAGGTGCGAGATGGCAAGGAGGTGGAGGTGACCTACTAGTATGGTAGTTGCACTTTCATGTCTAAGAGGAACCAAGGCGTGGACCGCCTGGAGATCTCTTTTTGCCAGAATGGCAAGTGGGCCGCGGCTGGCTCGAGCAATGGTTCTACATGAAGACCTATGGGGTCCACAGCACAACTGAGGATGGCGAAGAGATCTCGCAGTATCCATTGACTTCTCATATGGAGGAGATGGCGCCACACACGCGCGTGGATCCGCCGGAGGAGGTGTCTCCGACGAGGGAGGCTTGTGATCAGGCTTTTGCAGCCGCGTGCCGCTACTCTGGTGGCCGCGATCTGGTGGAGGAGATCATGGCCTCCAACTACTGGCCCTTGGGCAAAAACAACCCAGCCTTTCAGCTGGAACAGGTCAAGGTTCCCGTTTTCGGGCCAGAGGCCGGGATTCCGTTCCCCCGCTTCGGTCGGTCCTTGGGGGAGGGGGTGACGGAGGACGGTTCCGTCTCCAAAGTTGAGGAGGCCGCCATAGGGTTGGTTGGCAAGATTTTCGAGCGCGAGTACACGTCTCGGATGGCCGTGGCAGGCACCATGCCGCGGCTCAATTGAGTTTTTGAGGAGGTCGAGATCGTCTATCGGGAGCGTGAGGTTCCTGCTGAGGTCCTTGCCTCGATTGAGAAGAAGAAGAAGAAGGCCTACGCAAAGAATGTCACGGCGGAGGCCGAGTCTAAGAAGAGGAAGGGCGCCGTCGGCTCTCGGGCGCCTGCGAAAAAGAAGATGAAGAGCGGAGCTCCGTTGATCACGCCGGCCTTGTCTTCTGCTGGCAGTGCGGGCGCTGCCTCCGCCGGTAGCAAAGATGTTGAGAGCTCCTCCGCTCCATCAGCGGACGCTCGAGTTGCGAGCAGAGGGGATCGCGGCTCTCCCGTAGCTCTGGTGTGCCCGATGAGCAGAGCTGTGAGCGGTGCCGGGCGTCCAGAGACCGGCGTTGCCCCGGCGCGCTCCTCGCATGGTGCTACGAGCATCGGCGAACAGCCAGAAAATAGCGCCGTCGAGCCTATGCCCGACGTTCTTGGCGGGCTGTGCTCAAGCTCTGAAGAGGACACAGAGGCCATCCTGCGGCATGTTCCTTCGTCCCCTACCGCTATCACGCCTTCGCCCGTGCCTGTGGCCGACGTCGGGCGGCTGGAGGCCGCTCTTGCTGAGGAGGCTCCGGCGGCTCGGCCTTCTTCGAGTCCTCTGCCCGCTGGGCCGCTGGCTGAGGAAGTCCGGCCCTTTGGGCCTTCGCCACATGATACGACGGAGACTTCTGCTCAGAGGGCGCGGCAAGCTGCCTTGCCTGGGCTTTTTATGAGTAAGTTTGTTTGGTGCACATCCTTGTGTTTATTGTCTTCGCCTAATTCATTCCTTTGCGTATTGTGCTAAGTGCCAATACTATGCGTCTGCTGCTTTGCAGGTGATGTCATGGCTGGACTTCTCACCCCGGAGGAGCGAGCAGCCACTACAGGCGCTAGGTTCAGACCAGGGCAACCGGGGCTGACGGCGCCGGGTCCGAGTAAGTATAAATGTTTTTATTTTGATCATCATCTGGCCTGTTTGTGATCTGCCCTCTGACCCAAGCTGTTGTTGTTGTTGTTTTTTTACGTAGGCTCCTCCAACACTTCTATCTCAGGTTGGGAGGAGTGTTATCTTGCCGTTCTTGGAGACATCGGAGGTGGTCTTTGGCTGTTGGTGTGTTTAACGTGAGATTTGCTTTTCTCACCTCATCGTTTCGTGTTTGTTTGTTCTTCTTTGAACAGATCGCTTTAAACGGCGTCTGAGGGATATGGATTTCTTCCAGCTTCTCCGCGTTCACCTGGAACACCAGTGCCTGGTGCGTCTCCGACGGTTTCGCCCCTTTCCTTCTTTTATTATTTTTTGTGTACGCTCGCTTCTAGACTTGTTCTTGATTCCGTCGCTGATCGCTTTGGGTTTTTTTTTCTAGTCGCAGGGGTATCACATGGGTGTTGTTATGGAAGAGCGTTGTACCCGCGAGGTCTCCGACCGTGACGCCGCGATCGAAGCGCTCAAGGTGGAAATCGAGTGCCTGGAAGGTGAAAAAGGGAGTCTGTCGGACTCTCTTACGGCTCTCCGCCTGTCTCTGACGGAGAAGGAGCGAGAAAAGGATGGCTTGAGGGCCGATCTCGCCAAGGCCCGGGAGGCGGAGATTTTGTCCATCGAGCAGGCCCGTAGGGCGAATGAGCTGGCCGAGGGTCTCCGGCGAGAGCTTGCCTCCGAGAAGGAATCCGCAGCAGCGATGAGGGAGCAGCTTTCTCTGACGACGAGGCATTTGGACTCGGTCAAAGGAGTCCTTGCTGCAACCGTTGGTCACTACCGGGCCACCGTCGCCGAGCTTGGAGGCAAAACCTCCGCTCCTCCGGAGGAAGATAGCGTGTATGCCCTCGCCTCCTGGCTAAAACGTCACCTTGCGAAGCTCCCCGGTCTGATCAACGGTTGCACGGACTACGGAGCGCTAGCTGGAGTGACAAACTATGCTAAACTTTTGGCACGCGGCGGGTGTACGCATACGGAAAGTATTCCGAAGGGGACACTGCCTGGTCCGGAGGAGCTCGGTGAGACCTCTCTTGGTTTGCGAAAAACCTTGAGAAATTTCATCGGGCACTTTTGGGCTCCATTTGGGAGATCTGCTGCCCGGAAACTGGCGGAGGACAAGAGGGCGAAGGTATTTATAGTCCTTGTAGCCATTTTTTTCGATGCCGCGGAGGCTTTTGTTGCTTTTGCCGCTGACATTCTAGCCTATGTTGTAGGATGCGCAGAAGGGTCTTGCGGGTAGGCCTTCGTCGGTTCCGCGCTCGGCGACTGCGATTGGTGCCTCCGCCGCTGGTGGCGCTCCCGCGGGATCTACGATCGGCGGTGGCGGTGGTCGGAGGCCACAGGCACCGTGCCCGCCCACAGCTGGTGCAAGCTTCGCTCCAGAGACTTCCGCTGCGGCTGATGCGCCGGAGGTCTAGGCTCTTTGTAGCATTTAGTTGTTCTAGCGTGTATCTTGCAGTCCAGCTGGACTTTTGTGAATAAAGTTTATTTTGTTCTGAATGGTTTTGTGGAAAATTTTAACCTTGCGCAGGTTCCGAATCGAGAGCCTGTGCAAGATGTTGCTCCTTTGACTCTCTACAACGACGGTATTTACATGAGCGGAGAGCTTTGGGAGTATTGGCGTTCAGCCTTTCCCCGCAGCGTTGCGCGCGACGTATTTGAGTCAGTTAGGTTTGACATAGACAACGAGCGCGCTGTGTTTACTCGCACCCTTGCTTGGCGCGGACCTCCGCCACAATAGTTAGGATTTTATTTCAAGTTGGTGTCCTGTAAGAATGTTTCTCGACGCTCTATGGAATACAAGACGGGTTCACTTTCTTGATTATTTGTGCGGTGGCTTGAGCCTATCGTGGTAGTTTACATATCTCGTCTAGTCCCGAGCTCGCGCACCGTTGTCCTTTGCTTGGGCGATCGAGCGCGATACAGAGGTGGTGGCCAGGACCTTCGCCCCATTTTTTCTCATTCTCTGTGCTTGCTTGTTGGCGGGGGTAGAAGTCTCCGTAGTTTTTCGACCGGCGGAGGCGTACTTGAAGTCCGCCTGGCGAGGCTTGCCGAATCGGTGTTTGATCCGACTAGAGGTTTGGCGCAGCTTGTGCAGACGGCGGAGACTCTTGATATTTCTTTAGCTGGGTGTTTTAGCTGTCTGGAGGCATGGGTCTCCGACGCCGCACACCCATGGGACATGGTTGATCTTTAGAGATGGTAGGTTAGGTCTCCGGCGTTAGGGGGATGTTACGAGTTTTCGTGCGATATCCCCCTGCGCCCGTAGGCCTTTGCTGTTCATCACCGTGCCGTAGGCCCTCTCTCTCTTCCCACTGTCTCCGACTGTCTACTGTTGCCTCCGATTTTACGAGTTTTCATACAATATCTACGGCCGACTTGGGTATCTAAGGAGACCCCTGCCTCCATGGCTATCGCTATGGCTTTTGCCTGTGCTATTTCTTGCTCCCCCCTTGGGCCCTTGCGCCTTATGCCGACTGAGTTTCTTGAGGGCATGTGGGGTGAATCCATTTTTATAGTGGGGTGGTGGCTTTCGAGTGTTAACATTTTTGTATATTGTTAGTTGGAACGTATCTTGGCTTTAATGGCCTGTATCTTGCCTGAATTATTTGTTCCCCTTGGGATCTTTTTGAAGTAAAGAGGTCTGGCGCCGCATTGGTGGCAGTGTTTTGTCAGGCACTTATTGTTTATCTTGTTTTGGATGGTGGAGACCTTTTCCTGGTTCTGGCGCCACAAATTTGTTGCCCCTAATGCAAGGTTTTTTTAAGGTCGGAGGCTTGTTTAGCCGAGGTTGTTTTTTCCTTTACACCTGAACTTGTTGAGGTCTTATTCGAGGGTCGGAGGCCTGTTTGGCCAAAAGTTTTGGCCTTGATGCCTGGCTTTGGTCAGGTCTTTGTCAAGGGTCGGAGACCTCTTTGGCCATAAAGGTCATTTCAAATTGCCCTTGCCTATGGCTGGCGCTTTGAAAGGACCTTTAGTTTTTGTTTACCGAATATTGCGGCGCCAGAGCTGGCCGCTTTCGGTTTTGGGTTTTTGGGGCATTCTTTTGGGGAATTACCTCTTTATACTTTTAGAGGATTTTTACATTGAGCCTGCCTCGTTAAAAACCTCACCTCCGCTTGGAGTTCCCCTGTGAGGAAAAGAGTGCAGGCTCTTTTACATTTTGTTTTGATTGAAGTAAAAAAAACTAAGGTAAATGCATGGAGGGGCCTTCGCTTATATTTTGTGGAGGTTGCCCTTTGGTACATTGCCTAGATGTAGTATCTACGAAGGCTGTCAATATTCCATGTGTGGGTTGTCGTGACGCCTTCGCTGTCGGTCAAGTGGAAAGAGCCAGGTCGGCCTGCTGCCTTTGCTGTGTATGGGCCTTCCCATTTCGGTTGCAACTTGCCGATAAGTTGTGCGTTGGGGTTTCTTCTGAGCACAAGGTCTCCGTGTTTTATGTCTTTCCTTACCACCTGGGAGTCTCTCCAGTTTTTGGTTTGGGACTGATATTTTGCAATGTTTTCGACTGCTTCTAGTCTTATTGCTTCTATTATTTCTTTTGCATATTCTTCATCTTGCAACATCAGCTGACTCGTTGTGCGGAGGCTTTCATGCTTTATTTCTTCTGGCATCATGGCCTCTTCTCCATAAAGCAGTTTGAATGGTGTGAATCCTGTTGTTCTTGAGACGGAGGTATTGTGTGACCAAATAACTCTAGGTAATTCATCTATCCATTTTCCTTTGCGAAGGCCCAGCAATGTTTTTGATATTGCTGAAAACACTATTCTGTTTGCTCTTTCCACAGCGCCATTGGACTCTGGGTGGTACACCGAGGCGAAGGCTAGTTTTGTCCCTATGCTTTTGCAGAATTGTTTGAAGTTCTCTGAATCGAATTGTTTTCCGTTGTCTACTGTCAGGATCCTCGGTACACCGAATCTGCAAATGATGTTCTGCCAGAAGAATTTTCTAATAGTTTCTGAGGTTATCTTCGCCAGCGGCTTTGCCTCTATCCATCTTGTGAAATATTCCACTGATACACTGCGAATCTGTTTCCTCCTTGGGATGGCGGTAATGGGCCGACCAGGTCCATCCCCCATCTTTGCGGCGGCCATGTCGGAGGTATAAGCTGGGTCTCCGACGATGGTTTTGACTGTCCTGGAGAGAATGTTTGGCATGCTTTGCATGTTCTGACTATCTGCTCTGCGTCTTGTATGTGTGTTGGCCAATAAAAGCCTTGCCTTATTGCATTTGCTGATAAAGCTCTGGAGCCAATGTGCGACCCACAAATTCCTAAGTGTATTTCTTGAAGTAACTCTATGCCTTCGCTCTGCGATATGCATTTGAGGAGAGGCTGGACTACTCCTTTCTTGTACAGTACGCCATTTATGATTGTGTAATTTCTTGCCCTGGCCTGTATTCTTGCTGCTTTTGCTTCATCTTCTTCGGTGGTTTTGCCTTCTAGGAATTCTGTTATCACCTTTCTCTAATCTTCATTTTGCAGGTGTAGTATGGGTTTTAGTGCCTTAGATGTCTCCGCAGTTGCCGGAGACTTCAAGATCTGGTAAAAAGTGTTTGGTGGCAGTGGCAGGTTGTTTGCCGTAGCCTTTGCCAATTCATCTGCCTCTGCATTTTCTGATCTTGGGATGTACTTCAGGGTGAAACCCTCGAATCTCCGCTCCAAATTTCTGACAACGGATAGGTATTTGATTAGTTCTGGCTCTCTTGCTGTGTATTCTTTCTCTACTTGGCCAGTGACCACTTGAGAATCTGTTTATACTGTCAATGTTTTTGGCCCTAGGGCCTTTGCTTTGCTCCAGCTCCGGCTTGGCCCCAGGCTCCATCCGTGAATGCTATCCAACCTTGAGTTGTTGGTTGTACCTTGGGCTCAGTTGGAGGTGTCCAATCTGCTACAAAATCAGCTAATGCCTATGATTTGATTGCTGTTCTGGGGACATATGAGATACCAAACTGTGATAACTCTGTAGCCCATTTGCCTATTCTGCCAGAGGCTTCTTTATTTCTAAGCAAGTCTTGTAGTGGCAACGATGTTGGGACTGAGATTTCATGGGCTTGGAAGTAATGCTTTAGTTTTCTTGATGCCATCAGCACTACGTAGGCAACTTTTTCTACTTCTGTATAGTTTAGCCTAGCTCCGGACAGTGCTTCTGAGATAAAATAAACTGGTTTTTGAGTTTTGCCTGATTCTTTTTCCAGCTCGTGGACTAAGACTGCGCTGACTGCATGGTCGGAGGCCGCCACATACAGCAATAGGTGGCTGTCTGATTCTAGGACGGAGACCATCAGTGAGTTTGCCAGATACTCTTTCAAGTTGTGAAATGCCTCTGACTGCTTGGACCCCCATTCGAAGTTGTCTCCACCCCTCAGGGCTTGGAAGAAGGGTAAGTTGCGTTCTGCTGATTTTGAGATGAATCTGTTGAGCGCTGCTATTCTTCCCGTTAGTTTTTGTACTTCTTTCTTGTTTTTGGGCTCTGCCATTGCCATTATTGCTCTAGTTTTGTCTGGGTTCACTTTGATGCCTTCGCTGCTTATGATATAACCGAGCATCTTCCCTTTTGTGACTCTGAATATACATTTCTCTGGGTTGAGGCGGAGGCCAGTTGTCCTGAGGTTGGCGAAGGTCTCCTGTAAGTCGGAGACATGATCATCCTTGTTCTTGCTCATGACCACAATGTCGTCGACATAGGCTATGATGTTTCTATCTAGCTGTGATCCCAAAACCTCCTTTGTCATTCTAGCAAAGGTTGCTCCGGCATTCTTGAGTCCCTCCGGCATTCTAGTGTAGCAGTATGTCCTGAATGGGGTGGTGAAACTTGTCTTGTCTTCGTCTTCTTTTTTCATCCAGATTTGGTGATACCCAGAGAAACAGTCGAGGAGAGAGAACCTCTGGCATCTAGCTGCCTTGTCGACGGAGGCGTCTATTCTTGGCAATGGGAAAGGGTCTTTCTTGCAAGCTTTATTCAGATCTGTGAAATCTATGCATATTCTCATTTTGCCATTTTTCTTTGGTACCAAGACTACGTTTGCAAGCCATTCTGAATACTTGACTTCCCTGATCACTTTTGCATCTAGCAATCTTTGCACCTCTGCCTTTGCTGCCAGGATTCTATCCTCCGACATTTTTCTCTGTTTCTGCTTTCTTGGTCTCATGTTTTCATTGATATCCAGTTCGTGCTGTATGATGTCCCTACTGACTCCCTGGAGGTCGGACGCTGACCAGGCGAAGATGTCCTTGTTTTTTTACTAGGGTTACCATGAGCTCTTCCTCTTCTGCCTTGCACAATTTTGAGCTGATTGTTACTTTTCTGTCTGGTAACTCTTTTTCTAGAGGGATCAGCTTTGTCTCTTCTTGACCTGCCATATCTGTTTCTCCTTTGGGCAAGTCCAGAGGCTCTAGTTCTTTGTTTGCCGACTCGACTGCATTGATGTTTCTTTGGGCTCTGTAGATAGCTTTCTCTATGTTCCTTGCTTCTTTCTGGCTGCCTCGGACAGTGATAATACCATGGAGTGCTGGTATTTTCATGCATAGGTAGGCCATATGCAGGGCTGCGTTGAATTTGGTTGTGAATTCTCTGCCCAAGATGGCATTGTATGGGTAATACAGATCGACGATGTCGAAGGTTATGTACTCGGTTCTGGCATTCGCTTGGGTTCCGAACGACACTGGGAGTGAGATTTTTCCTAATGCTTGTATCTGCTTGCCTCCGAATCCTATTAAAGGGGATTCGGAGGGCTGAAGTTGATTTCTGCCGAGCTTCATTTGGTCGAAGGTATTTGCGAAGATGATATCTGCTGAACTGTCAGTGTCGATCAGTATTCTGCTTATCTCCCATGCTGCTATGTTGGTCTTGATCACCATTACGTCTGCGTGAGGGTAGCTCTCTAGCTGGAGATCTTCTTCTGTGAAGGTGATTGGGACTCTGGACCAATCTGAGTGTTTCACCGGGCCTTGAACTGCTACATTGTTTACCAGGCGGAGATGATCCTTTTTCTGCTTTTTAGTTTGAAACTCCATTGACGATCCTCCGGCGATTGGCAATATCATGCCTATTGTTGGCAGTGCTCCATGAGGGTTGACTTGGTTTTCTGGGTTTGGCTCATTTTTTGGCATTGGGGGTGGGTTGTGAGGTGGTGGCAGAGGTAATTGCTGCATGTGGTGCTGTGGCGGCGAAGGCTCAAACCATATTCGGTTTTGTTCCGGTGGGTTTGTTTCGAGGTAGGTTATATGGGGAGATTTTAGGTTTATATAGGTCAGGCTTGCCTCCGACCTGTAGTTACCCGGCGGAGGCTGCTGCGAAGGTGATGACCGCCATGCTGGTAGGAAGTTTGGGTAATAGGCAGAGGCCAGTGTGGAGGGATGTATTTGGGTTGCGTTTAGCGCTGGGTACATTGGGCAGTACTGCTGGTGGCCAGTTGTGTGGGTGGTGTTGACCTCTCTTGCGCTCTGCTGTGTCGGAGGTTGGGCAGTCTGCTTGTTCTTCATTCTTTCCTGTGTTTCTTTTGTCTCCGGACAATCTTTGGTGCTGTGGCCTTCATTTTCGCCGTGAAAAACGCAATATGGCCTGCGTTGTTTCTGGCTTTGGTTTCTGTTCCAGTTTTTGCCTTGGTAACCTTGCCGACCTTGGTTCCTTGTCTGGGTCTCCGGCCGTGTTGGCGCTGCCTGTTGCCCTTGCTCGGGGTGAGGTTGACCCTCGATGCTGAGCACTTGCCCCTGGCCTGGCTTCTGATTTGATACATTCTGGTTGGTATATGTTTTCTGGGAATTTTTGCTACTGTTTTGTTGTCTGTTTTGACCTTGCTCCTCCAGCCTTTTGCGGAGGTCGTTGTCTGATCTGCAGTACTTCTCGAACTCGTCATACAACTGTTGTATGGAAGTTGGTTTCTCTCTTGCTAGGTGTGCTGCGAACGGCCCGATTCGGAGGCCTTTGATCGCTGCTTCGATTGCGATCTCGTCTGGAACGTCTGGTGCCTTTGCCTTTAGTTGCACGAATTTCCGGAAGTAGTCGTGTAGTGTCTCTCCCTGCATTTGCTTGCACTGGAACAGATCTGTGGAAGTCAGCGACTGTGCTGTTAGCCCCTTGAAGTTTGCCAATATCTTGTCCCGGAGGTTCTCCCAAGAGTAGACTGTACTTGGTTTGAGCATAGAATACCAAGCCAGCGCGTCGCCTTCGGCTGCAATGACAAATGACTTTGCCAAGACGGCGTCGTCTCCGCCGGCGGAGGCTACTGCTGCCTCGTAACTCATAATGAACTGATGGGGGTCAGTCTTTCCGTTGAACTTTGGTAGTGTGATTGGTTTGTACGCTGTTGGCCATGGCGACTGTTGTATGCCTTCAGATAGTGGGGACTTGGGATCGATAGGCCTCCGCATCACCTGAGATGGCATCGTCGGCTGGCTGATCACTGGCATAGGACCTTGAAGCATGGTTGCGGTTGGTGTTGCTGCGGAGGCTGGGATTGCGGAGGTTGTCGCCGGTACTACGTGCTGCATACTTAGCATCTCAGCATGTAGGACTGCCAGCTGCTGCCTTATTTCTGCTGCTTGTGCTGACGCTTGAATAGCTTGCTGATTAGCTGCGAATGCTGCTGCCATTCTGTCCCTCTCTTGTTGCGCTCTTTGCAACTGTGCTTGCAGCTGTTGCAGTTCTTGCTCGAGTGTTGTGGCTGAGTTTGGTTGGGCCTCCGGATCTTGGATCTCTGGATCTTGGGGTTCCGGAGGTTGGCCCTGGGCATCTACTCTGGTGTCATCCTCCGCTGGCGAGGTTGCGTAGGCGCTACGAATGTTGCGCCTAGGCCTTCCCCGCTGACCCGTGGTCACTGCTGCTTTGGTGGTGGTCTTTCTTTTCCCTGCCATCGTTGGTTTGCCTTGGCCAAACCACGGTGGGCGCCAATGTTGAAACTGCGGTTTCAACAACATGGGGGAGACCGAGGCCTCCGCCCATCGGACGCCGCCCTAAGGCGGAGGCTCGGAAAAGGAACGACAGGGGGAAGAGTGGTGAGTAAAGGAAATGGCACGGAAAGCTATGGTTTCATTAATTCATTCACCAACCAACCTGCACGGTTACAAGTGTCCCCTATTTATAGGACTCAACTACTACATAACAGAATTTATTACAATGCCCCTCAACTGCTACAGTACATTCCTGGAATATTCCGCCGCTAGCCTCTTGTTCGCGGGGCAATCCTGCCATACCGTCTTCAAGTGATGGGCTTCCATGAGCAGCCGGCCCACCATACCTCGGTCTTCGGCCCAAAGGCCTGGGTCCCCGACGCTGGCCTTCATCTCCAGGGGTGCGCCGCTGCCTCGACGGGTCTCCGCCGAACGGTCGGAGACATTACCCGCGGGCCTCCGCCCAGCCGCGCGGGGGCCATGGTTCTAGCCGCTGGCCCTCCGCCTTCAGGGGCGCGCCGTCGCCCTGGAGAGTCTCCGTCGGTCTGGGCGGAGACATCATCCATAGGTCTCCGCCCGGCCGCGTAGGGGCCATGCTGGCGCGTTTGCGCGGACCGCGAGCGCCTGCACTTGAGTACCTGCACACACTTAGGCAAGATCGTTCGTCTGATTAGTTTAGAGATAAGGCGGCCTCCGTCCGTATTACCGGAGACGCCCGCCTGAGCGGTCGGCGGCATGCGTGCCTGGCCTTGGCGGAGTCCGCGATGAAAAGGAGATTCAGCACCCTTCGAGCATAGTCGGGAAAGTTCCTTTAGTCAGCGCCGGGTCTCTGCCCTAAAACGGTCGAAGACGCCTTGGCGACACCTCGCTGTCGGGGGCCTTCGCCACCCGCCAAAGCCATGTTACAACAGTCATCCGTAGGTCTCCGCCCGGCCGCGCAGGGGCCATGCTGGCGCGTTTGCGCGGACCGCGAGCGCCTGCACTTGAGTACCTGCACACACTTAGGCAAGATCATTCGTCTGATTAGTTTAGAGATAAGGCGGCCTCCGCCCGTATTACCGGAGACGCCCGCCTGAGCGGTCGGCGGCATGCGTGCCTGGCCTTGGCGGAGTCCGCGATGAAAAGGAGATTCAGCACCCTTCGAGCATAGCCGGGAAAGTTCCTTTAGTCAGCGCCGGGTCTCTGCCCTAAAACGGTCGAAGACGCCTTGGCGACACCTCGCTGTCGGGGGCCTTCGCCACCCGCCAAAGCCATGTTACAACAACTTTCATTTCTCGTTTGTTTATAAGAACTCAGATGATTATTTATCCAATAAATAAACAATACACATGAGTTTGTCTGGGATGATGCACATATGGAAACCTCTAGGTTGGTTTTGTTGCCATTTTGTTTTGCCATAATTGATGGTATTCACCCAGGACCCCAAGCCCCAAGATACAGGAGCGATGGACATTGAGCGATGTAGGATATGGTGGCCACGCCAGGAGCTGCAGCTCAAGCATAAGCCCTTCTCACCGAGGCTCGTCCTGTTCGGATGGTTCTTTAGCAGTGCTGGTTCTATCGACATCGTCATCGCTGCAGTTGTGCCCCAAGTTCACGTCCTGCGCTCTTTTGCCACAGTCGACACCCTCCAGGTCAGTATTGATGATTCAGGTTAAACATAGTTTACCATTGTTGCTTCATTATTGGTTTTTTTTTGGGTAGATGCATGAACTCATATTCAGCAATCTATGTGCCAAATGCAGTATTGTGAGATTCCCTTGTAAAATCTTAGTTGAAGGTGAGGAATTGGTCCATTTTGTATTTAATCCCAAAGTAACAGGACTGCTTAAATCCAATTTAAAGTATTAAATGTAACTGACAAAGATTTAGGGTGCAGTTATAAGTTTAGTTTCTGTTCAGAGGAAATTACCATTGAAAATGTTGTGCTGTCATTTAGATGTCCAATCCAGTTTACTGTGGGTTCTTGAATGATATTGTTATTTTTTCTCTAATATAGAAATAGACCTATTATAATAAGGGTCAAAGGGGCGAATTCTGGTATCTATTTGTAAAAGTGCACCCAAGAGGAGTTTCCTGTTCCTTTCAAAGCCACACACCATCAATAAAAGAATAAAGTGGGACTGTGTACTACTACAAGGCCAAGTTGATTTGGCTACTTGCGGCCTGTTTAGTTCCTCTCCAAAACACCAAATTTTTCAAGATTTCCCGTCATATCGAATCTTTGGACGCATGCATGAAGCATTAAATATAAATAAAAAATAAAACTAATTACACAGTTTAGACGAAATCCACGAGACGAATCTTTTAAGCCTAATTAGACTATGATTGGACACTAATTGCCAAATAACAACGAAAACACTACAGTAGCGTTTTGCCAAAAAATTTGGCAACTAAACTGGGCCTTGCTTGAGTGTCTACAGCTGATGTTTGTTATATTTGTTGATTTGCTGTTAAAGAACAAAGAGCTGTGATTCACGACAGCTCAAGGTATGGGAGGGGTTAGGGAATTAAGTGGCTTAGGAGTCGAAGGGCTGTGGACTCCTGCCTGTCCTGTATGTTGTTTTTATTTTATTTTATTTTTGACATGCATAAATCAAATCCTCCAAGCTTGTGTTTTTAAGCAGAATTTTGGTTCCTTATTCTAGCATGAAAAAATGTTGAAGCTCTAACACTAAAATAATTTTAGCAAGTGAGAGTTAGCTACCTTTACTGGTGATAACTTTTACTCATGCAAATACTAGTTAGCCGCTTCTTCTGGTGATAGCTTTTCCTTATGGAAGTGCTGGTTATCTGCTTTTGTTGGCCGCATCCTCAAATCTTCTGGCCTTTTTATAATGGAAGGCGTATATTTGTGTGGCTTGTTTACTGACTTCAGTTTGTCAATATCACATCCACCAGCGATCTAAGAGACATGGGAAGAGGGGGAGGGAAGGTGGAATGACATTGTTGTCAGAAGCTGGAAGGCAGGACTGCAGGAGTGGTGATGGTAACTTTAGTGGTGGTGGATGGCAACAGTGAAGGGCAAGAGATTGTAGGCTTGGGGTTTGGATGCTTAAGTTGCTCCCTGGGCCAAGTGGCCTTGCGTCCTCCTTGTCATGGTCTTTCCTTTTCATCTTACATCCCCTCATTCACTCTTCTTTGTTCTCACCTAGCCACCTTCCTCCTTCCTCTCCTCTGGTCCTCCCCTGCTTCCTCCACGAACTCTGGTGCAGTGGTGCCTAGGCGGTGCTGAGCACATAGCATTTTTTTAATTGGTCCTATCTTTACCATGCATTCGTACTAAATTAATTTTTTTTTGACTTGTTAAAGATTTTGTTTTGTGGCCCATCTCATCAATTCCAGAGTTTGCTTTGCTATGTAGAAAGATCTGCCTTGTCCTTTTTCCTTGCTTGGGGAACTCCAATAATCTACTGCTGAAATCATGTTACGTTTATCTGTTTCGTTTAATTTTGCAACATGCATGTTGAAAGGCAGAACCTCTGTTTTTTTTTGCTCATCTACTGATGTAGCTGCTAAAATTCTCCAAAAGAAAACAAAACCTGCTGCTAGAGTATGTTTATCTTGGCTGCTTATATTTTTCACAGCTTCTTCTGTCATTGTTGTCTCTCATGCAGACCATCGTCCTTTCCTCAAATAAAAGGATGCCAGTAAGCCTGCAAGAATCTGCTGCATTTACCATTCTCGGGGATTGTGGCCGACACCACCCTACAGGGTTAGAAGAATACTGCTTTAATAAATTAGAGCAGCTGCCCTTGGATGCAAACTTTGTTCAGAAAGAACATTTTGGTACAAGAAGAAACAATGCCATGATTGGATCAGTTGGGAATGGGGATCAGGGTCCAAGTTATGACCATAGAAGATGGGGATGTGATTGTTGTGTGTTGGATGGTTTTCTGGATGCTTGCAGAAAGTCTGCAGTCAAAGAGGGCAGTTGGATGCATTTGTATTGGAAGTTTGGAAAGAACTTTAAGAGCAACCTGAATCAAGTTCCAGTTCTTCACCATTTGTATCTTGATGGCCAACAGATTGAAAACAATCGTTGCCACGTATGTAAGTCAAGGCTCTGCTTATAATATCCTTGTATTAACAATTTTTTGAACTGTCATGTTTTTACGACTCTTTAGTTATTCTTCCTTTTGCTCTGACAAATTGATGAGATATTTTATTCAATTTATTCTAGGTCATACCATATGAGGTTCCGACCATTGGCAGAAACCATTTCTCACTGGGTTTGGATGCACCTCGCAAGTTGAATGTTTCTTTCAAAAAAACAAATTGGATAAATGATCTACAAAAGCAACCACAGAAGCTATGTGACAAAAGGGTACCGCAGAAGCTAAAAGGCAAGTTTTATAGGATGACGATTAGACCTGCCATGTTGTATGGTGCAGAATGTTGGCCTACGAAAAGACGACATGTTCAACAGATAAGTGTCGCGGAAATGCGTATGTTGCGTATCCTAAGCCAGGATAGTAACGTGAAGAGAGGCAGAGGAAGACCAAAGTTAACTTGGGTAGAGGCAATAAAAGGAGACTTGAAAGGATGGAATATACCCAAAGACTTAGCCTTAAATATGAGTGCTTGGAAAACAGCTATTCACGTGCCTGAACCTTGATTGCTTCTGCTGGGTTTCAACTCTAGCCTACCCCAACTTGTTTGGGACTTAAAGACTTTGTTGTTGTTGTTGTTGTTGTATCTACAAAAGCAACCAGCATTTGTTGATTTGGTATGTGCATGAGTGGTTTTGCATGTTATTTATTCCTTTTTTTGGTTAGATGGTCTATTAAGCCAGTTCATGTTTGTTTGAAGGATTCAATTGTTTTGGCGCTTAATTGTTCAAATGCAGCTAGACTACCAGACACTCAGGAATGTTCTACCACGAGCTCTGGAGCTTATTTCATCTTTGCATCTGTGTACGCACTATTGTTAACCTCCTCCACTCTGCTCCTTTTGTCTGCTCTTACCTTCTTACTTGCTTATTCAGATACGATGTCTTAGTTCAAGTAACATGGCACTGTGTGGGGATATTTTTTGCTTCAGCATCAACTATTCTCTACATCATGATTCTAATGTTCTTGAAATGTTTAAGCCATATGCCCCAGTACTTGATGCTAAATAAGGTTTTCAGACATTCATGGAATAACATTCATCTTCGCAGCTGTCAAATTCTCTACTGGCCAATTGTCCTCCAAGATGCTTCCCTAAGGTAAATTAATAGTGGATCCATAGCTTCTTAATCTGCACTGTAACTTTAGTCGCGGTTTTAATATCTGTTGTGTCATATTGGCATAACAATTTGTGCTATCCTTATAAGTTAACATATACCAAGGCAATAACATGGTGATTCTATTATTACTAATCTGACACGGTTATTTTAATATGCAAAAGAGAGTTTACTGGTTCACTTCCATTTTGTTGTTTCATGTAATCTTTGTATTATGAATATTGAAGTGCGTTTACATTCAGTACATATTAGTTATCATATACTCAAGTGCAGTGTTGAAACTTGCGGTTTCAAACAACGTGGTGGAGACCGAGGCCTCCGCCCGTCGGACGCCGCCCTTGGGCGGAGGCTCGAGATAGGAACGACAGGGGGGAGAGTGGTGAGTAAGGGAATGGCACGGAAAGCTATGGTTTCATTCGATTCATCCACCAACCATCTGCACGGTTACAAGTGTTCCCTATTTATAGGACTCAACTACTCCATAACAGAATTTATTACAATGCCCCTCAACTGCTACAGTACATTCCTGGAATATTCTGCCGCTAGCCTCTTGTTCGCGGGGCAAATCCTGCCATACCGTCTTCAAGTGATGGGCTTCCATGAGTAGCCGGCCCACCATACCTTGGCCTTCGGCCCAAAGGCCTGGGTCCCCGGCGCTGGCCTCCATCTCCAGGGGCGCGCCGCTGCCTCGGCGGGTCTCCGCCGGACGGTCGGAGACATCACCCGCGGGTCTCCGCCCGGCCGCGCGGGGGCCATGGTTCTCAACGCTGGCCTCCGCCTTCAGGGGTGCGCCGTCGCCTTGGAGAGTCTCCGCCGGTCCGGGCGGAGACATCATCCGTAGGTCCCCGCCCGGCCGCGCAGGGGCCATGCTGGCACGTTTGCGTGGACCACGAGCGCCTGCGCTTGAGTACCTGCACACACTTAGGCAAGATCGTTTGTTTGATTAGTTCAGAGGTAGGGCGGCCTCCGCCCTTATTACCGGAGATGCCCGTAAGTTGAAACGGGGCGGCGTCCGCCTGAGCGGTCGGAGGCGTGCGTGCCTGGCCTTGGCGGAGTCCGCGATGAAAAGGAGATTCAGCACCCTTCGAGCATAGCCGGGAAAGTTCCTTTAGTCAGCACCGGGTCTCCGCCCTAAGACGGTCGAAGACGCCTTGGCGACACCTCGCTGTCGGAGGCCTTCGCCACCCGCCAAAGCCATGTTACAACAGTTCCCCCCTTTTGAGACCATGGTTCGCCGGAGCGTGCCGTGAGCTCAAAACGCCTTGGCCGAAGGCGTCCGCGGGGGCGGAGGCCATATTCATTCGGTGTCTTCGAGCGAGGCCCCGCTACTTCCCCCCTGGCCCGCTCTGGCGTGGCCGTTGGTCTCGTTGAGAGTAGCCGTTGGGCGGCAAATCTAGCCGTTGCCCTACAGCGCGGCCAGTTTCTACCGTGTCAGTGTCCGTTGCATTCCCTGCGACTTTTTCGGAGGTGACCGTTGTGCAGCGGGACGAATCTTCCGGAGGTGACCGTTGTGTGGCGGGAGCCGGACCGCCTGCCCGCTGCCTATATAAGGGTGCTTTGGTGGCGGGGTCCCCCCCCCGCACCGCTCATTCGCTTTCATTGCATTCGAGAAATCGCTCTCTGCCCTCTTCGCTTTCGCCTTTTGCTGCCCTCGCGCGTTCCGTCTTTCTGCTTGCGTCTCGCGCTTAGGTTGCTGTCGCGGTGGCTTTCCTTTCCGCCTCTGCCCAAACTCACCGGCCCGCCTTCTCCGGACCCTACCGCCACCTTCTCGGCGTTAGGGCCGTCGGCTGGGGTGCGCGCTTTGAGGAGTGCATGCTTGCCTCTGCCTCCGCGTTGGAGTTTGAAAAACTAGTGGAGGAGGATTTGGGGAGTGTCTCTGCGTCTATCGGAGACCTGATCGCCGCGGACTCCGGAGATATGGCGATAAAGTCTTGGGACTTCGGCCCCTCCTCTATTACTGAGGAGGCAATCACGGAGATGTTGAAGGAGTCATGTTTTCCTTCTTCCAGGGTAAAAATCCCTCCGCCGGGTCAGACTGTTCCGGAACCGGAGGAAGGATATGCGGTGGTCTTTTGGGACTTCTTCACCTGCGGCCTCCGCCTTCCTTACATTCCCTTCCTTCGCCGGGTGTTGGAGACCTTCAATGTCCAGCTCCATCATCTGACTCCCACTGCTTTCCTGACGCTTAGCAAATTCTGCTGGGCGTGCGTCTCTTACGGTGCCGAGCCGGATGTGGACACCTTTTGCACGTACTATGAACTAGCAGAAGCAGCCGAAGAAGAAGAAGGAGGTGCGAGATGGCAAGGAGGTGGAGGTGACCTACCAGTACGGTAGTTGCACTTTTATGTCTAAGAGGAACCAAGGCGTGGACCGCCTGGAGATCTCTTTTTGCCAGAAGGGTAAGTGGGACCGCGGCTGGCTCGAGCAATGGTTCTACGTGAAGACCTACGGGGTCCGCAGCACAACCGAGGATGGCAAGGAGCTCTCGGAGTATCCATTGACTTCTCGGATGGAGGAGATGGCGCCACACACGCGCGTGGATCCACCGGAGGAGGTGTCTCCGATGAGGGAGGCTTGTGATCAGGCTTTTGCGGCAGCGTGCCGCTACTCTGGTGGCCGCGATCTGGTGGAGGAGATCATGGCCTCCAACTACTGGCCCTTGGGCAAGAACAACCCAGCCTTTCGGCTGGAACAGGTCAAGGTTCCGTTTTCGGGCCGGAGGCCTAGGATTCCGTTCCCCCGCTTCGGTCGGTCCTTGGGGGAGGGGGTGACGGAGGACGGTTTCATCTCCAAAGTTGAGGAAGCCGCCATAGGGTTGGTTGGCAAGATTTCCGAGCATGAGTACACGTCTCGGATGGCCGTGGCAGGCACCATGCCGCGGCTCAATCGAGTTTTTGAGGAGGTCGGGATCGTCTACCGGGAGCGCAGAGGTTCCTGCTGAGGTCCTGGCCTCGATTGAGAAGAAGAAGAAAAAGGCCTTCGCAAAGAATGTTACGGCGGAGGCCGAGTCTAAGAAGAGGAAGGGCGCCGTCGGCTCTCGGGCGCCTGCGAAAAAGAAGAAGAAGAGCGGAGCTCCAGTTGATCGCGCCGGCCTTGTCTTCTGCTGGTAGTGCGGGCGTTGCCTCCGCCGGCAGCGAAGACGTTGAGAGCTCCTCCGCCCCGTCAGCGGACGCGCGAGTTGCGAGCGGAGGGGATCGCGGCTCTCCCGTAGCTCTGGAGTGCCCGATGAGTGGAGCTGTGAGCGGTGCCGGGCGTCCGGAGACCGGCATTGCCCCGGCGCGCTCCTCGCATGGTGCTACGAGCGTCGGCGAACAGCCGGAAGATAGCACCATCGAGCCTATGCCCGACGTTCTTGGCGGGCTATGCTCAAGCTCTGAAGAGGACACGGAGGCCATTCCGTGGCATGTTCCTCTGTCCCCTACCATCGTCGTGCCTTCGCCTGTGCCTGCGGCCGACGTCGGGCGGTTGGAGGCCGCGCTTGCTGAGGAGGCCCCGGCGGCTCGGCCTTCTTCGAGTCCTCCGCCCGCCGGGCCGCTGGCTGAGGAAGTCCAGCCCTTTGGGACTTCACCACACGATATGGCAGAGACTTCTGCTCAGAGGGCGCGACAAGCTGCCTAGCCTGGGCTTTTTATGAGTAAGTCTGTTTGGTGCACATCTTTGTGTTTATTGTCTTCGCCCAGTTCATTCCTTTACGTATTGAGCTAAGTGCTAATACTATGTATCTGTTGCTTTGCAGGTGATGTCATGGCTGGACTTCTCACCCCGGAGGAGCGAGCAGCCGCTGCGGGCGCTAGGTTCAGTCCGGGGCAACCGGGGCTGACGGCGCCGGGTCCGAGTAAGTATAAAATGTTTTTATTTTGATCATCATCCGGTCTGTTTCTGATCTGCCCTCTGACCTGAGCTGTTGTTGTTGTTGTTGTTTTTTACGTAGGCTCCTCCGACACTTCTATCTTAGGTTGGGAGGAGTGTTATCTTGCCGTTCTTGGAGACGTCGGAGGTGGTCTTCGGCTGTTGGTGCGTTTAACGTGAGATTTGCTTTTCTCACCTTATCGTTTCGTGTTTGTTTGTTCTTCTTTGAACAGATCACTTCAAACAGTGTCTGAGGGATATGGATTTCTTCTAGCTTCTCCACGTTCACCTGGAACACCAGAGCCTGGTGCGTCTCCGGCGGTTTTGCCCCTTTCCTTCTTTTATTATTTTTTGTGTATGCTCGCTTCTAGACTTGTTCTTGATTCCGTTGCTGATCGCTTTGGTTTTTTTTTTCTCTCTGGTCGCAGGGGTATCACACGGGTGTTGTTATGGAAGAGCGCTGTACCCGCGAGGTCTCCGACCAGGACGTCGCGATCGAAGCGCTCAAGGCAGAAATCGAGCGCCTGGAAGGTGAAAAAGGGGGTCTGTCGGACTCTCTTACGGCTCTCCGCCTGTCTCTGACGGAGAAGGAGCGAGAAAAGGATGGCTTGAGGGCCGATCTTGCCAAGGCCCGGGAAGCGGAGGTTTTGTCCATCGAGCAGGCCCGTAGGGCGAATGAGCTGACCGAGGGTCTCCGGCGAGAGCTTGCCTCCGAGAAGGAATCCGCAGCAGCGGTGAGGGAGCAAGCTATCTCTGACGACGAGGCGTTTGGACTCGGTCAAAGGAGTCCTTGCTGCAACCGTTGGCCACTACCGGGCCACCGTCGCCGAGCTCGGAGGCGAAACCTCCGCTCCTCCAGAGGAAGACAGCGTGTACGCCCTCACCTCCTGGCTAAAGCGTCACCTTGCGAAGCTCCCCGGTCTGATCAACGGTTGCACGGACTACGGGGCGCTAGCGGGAGTGGCGAACTATGCCGAACTTTTGGCACGCGGCGGGTGTACGCATACCGAAAGTATTCCGGAGGGGGCGCTGCCTGGTCTAGAGGAGCTCGGTGAGACCTCTCTTGGTTTGCGAAAAACCTTGAGAAATTTCATCGGGCACTTTTGGGCTCCATTTGGGAGATCTGCTGCCCAGAAACTGGCAGAGGACAAGAGGGCGAAGGTATTTGTAGTCTTTGTAGCCGTTTTTTTTTCTTTTTGTTTTTGTCAATGCTGTGAAGGCTTTCGTTGCTTTTGCCCCTGACATTCTAGCCTATGCTGTAGGATGCGCAGAAGGGTCTTGCTGACAGGCCTCCGTCGGTTCCGCGCTCGGCGACTGCGGTTGGTGCCTCCGCCGCTGGTGGCGCTCCGGGGGGATCTACGATCGGCGGTGGCGGTGGTCAGAGGCCGCAGGCGTCGTGCCCGCCCACAACTGATGCGAGCTCCGCTCCAGAGACTTCCGCTGCGGCTGATGCGCCGGAGGTCTAGGCTCTTTGTAGCATTTAGTTGTTCTAGCGTGTACTTTGCAGTCCAGCTGGACTTTTGTGAATAAAGTTTATTTTATTCTGAATGGTTTTGTGGAAAACTTTAACCTTGCGCAGGTTCCGAATCGGGAGCCTGCGCAAGATGTTGCGCCTTTGACTCTCTACAACAACGGTATTTACGTGAGCGGAGAGCTTTGGGAGTATTGGCGTTCGGCCTTTCCTCGCAGCGTTGCGCGCGACGTGTTTGAGTCAGTTAGGTTTGACATAGACGACGAGCGCGCTGGGTTTACTCGCGCGCTCGCTTGGCGCGGACCTCCGCCACAATAGTTAGGATTTTATTTCAAGTTGGTGTCCTGTAAGAATGTTTCTCGACGCTTTATGGAATACAAGATAGATTCACTTTCTTGATTGTTTGTGCGGTGGCTTGAGCCCGTCGTGGTAGTTTACATATCTCGTCTAGTCCCGAGCTCGCACACCGTTGTCCTTTGCTTGGGCGAGAGAGCGTGATACAGAGGTGGTGGCCAGGACCTTCGCCCCATTTTTTCTCATTCTCTGTGCTTGCTTGATGGCCGGGGTAGAAGCCTTCACAGTTTTTCGTCCGGCGGAGGCGTACTTGAAGTCCGCCAGGCGGGGCTTGCCGAATCATTGTTTGATCCGGCTGGAGGTTTGGCGTAGCTTGTGCAGACGGTGGAGACTCTAGATATTTCTTTAGCTAGGCGTTTTGGCTGTCTGGAGGTTTGGGTCTCTGACGCTGCACACCCGTGGGACATGGTTGATCTTTGGAGATGGCAGGTTAGGTCTCCGGCACCAGGGGGATGTTACGAGATTTCGTGCGATATCCCCCTGCTTCCGTAGGCCTCTGCTGTTCATCACCGTGCTGTAGGTCCTATCTCTTTTCCCACTGCCTCCGACTGTCTACTATTGCCTCCGATTTTACGAGTTTTCGTACAATATCTACGGCCGACTTCGATATCTAAGGAGACCCCTACCTCCATGGCTATCGCTATGGATTTTGCCTGTGCTATGCCTTGCTCCCCCCTTGCGCCCCTACGCCTTATGCTGACTGAGTTTCTTAAGGGCATGGGGGGAATCCATTTTTATAGTGGGGTGGTGGCTTTCGAGTGTTAACATTTTTGTATGTTGTTAGTTGGAACGTATCTCGGCTTTAATGGCCTGTATCTTGCCTGAATTATTCGTTCCCCTTGAGATCTTTTTTGAAGTAAAGAGGCCTAGCGCCGTAGTGGTGGCAGTGTTTTGTCAGGCACTTATTATTTTTCCTGTTTTGGATGGCGGAGACCTTTTTCCTGGTTCTGGCGCCACAAATTTGTTACCCCTGATGCTAGGGGTTTTTTTTGTTAAGGTCAGAGGCCTGTTTAGCCGAGGTTGTTTTTTCCTTGGCGCCTGAACTTGTTCAGGTCTTCTTCGAGGGTCGGAGGCCTGTTTGGCCAAAAGTTTTTGCCTTGATGCCTGGCTTTGGTCAGGTCTTTGTCGAGTGTCGGAGGCCTCTTTGGCCAAAAGAAAATTTTGCCTTGATGCCTGACTTTGGTCAGGTCTTTGTCAAGGGTCAGAGGCCTCTTTGGCCAAAAGAAAATTTTGCCTTGATGCATGACTTTGGTCAAGTCTTTGTCAAGGGTCAGAGGCCTCTTTGGCCAAAAGAAAATTTTGCCTTGATGCCTGACTTTGGTCAGGTCTTTGTCAAGGGTTGGAGGCCTCTTTGGCCGAAAGAAAATTTTGCCTTGATGCCTGACTTTGGTCAGGTCTTTGTCAAGGTCGAAGGCCTGTTTGGCCATAAAGGTCATTTCAAATTTCCCTTGTCTATGGCTGGCGCTTTGAAAGGACCTTTAGTTTTTGTTTACCGAATATTGCGGCGTCAGAGCTGACCGCTTTCGGTTTTGGGTTTTTGGGGCATTCTTTTGGGGAATTACCTCTTTATACTTGTAGAGGATTTTTACATTGAGCCTGCCTCGTTAAAAACCTCACCTCCGCTTGGAGTTCCCCTGTGAGGAAAAGAGTGCAGGCTCTTTTACATTTTGTTTTGATTGAAGTGAAAAAAACTAAGGTAAATACATGGAGGAGCCTTCGCTTATATTTTGCAGAGGTTGCCCTTTGGTACATTGCCTAGATGTAGTATCTGCGAATGCTGTCAATATTCCATGTGTGGGTTGTCGTGACGCCTTCGCTGTTGGTCAAGTGGAAAGAACCAGGTCGGCCTGCTGCCGTTGCTGTGTATGGGCCTTCCCATTTCGGTTGCAACTTGCCGACAAGTTGTGCGTTGGGTTTTCTTCTGAGCACAAGGTCTCCGTGTTTTATGTCTTTCCTTACCACCTGGGAGTCTCTCCAGTTTTTGGTTTGGGACTGATATTTTGCAATGTTTTCGACTGCTTCCAGTCTTATTGCTTCTATTGTTTCTTTTGCATATTCTTCATCTTGCAACATCAGCTGACTCGTTGTGCGGAGGCTTTCATGCTTTATTTCTTCTGGCATCATGGCCTCTTCTCCATAAAGCAGTTTGAATGGTGTGAATCCTGTTGTTCTTGAGACGGATGTATTGTGTGACCAAATAACTCTAGGTAATTTATCTATCCATTTTCCTTTGCGAAGGCCCAGCAATGTTTTTGATATTGCTGAAAACACTATTCTGTTTGCTCTTTCCACAGCGCCATTGGACTCTGGGTGGTATACCGAGGTGAAGGCTAGTTTTGTCCCTATGCTTTTGTATAATTGTTTGAAGTTCTCTGAATCGAATTGTTTTCCGTTGTCTACTGTCAGGATCCTCGGTACACCGAATCTGCAAATGATGTTCTGCCAGAAGAATTTTCTGATAGTTTCTGAGGTTATCTTCGCCAGCGGCTTTGCCTCTATCCATCTTGTGAAATATTCCATTGCTACTACTGCGAATCTGTTTCCTCCTTGGGATGGCGGTAATGGGCCGACCAGGTCCATCCCCCATCTTTGCAGCGGCCATGTCGGAGGTATAAGCTGGGTCTCCGACGATGGTTTTGACTATCCTGGAGAGAATGTTTGGCATGCTTTGCATATTCTGACTGTCTGCTCTGTGTCTTGTATGTGTGTTGGCCAATAAAAGCCTTGCCTTATTGTCTTTGCTGATAAAGCTCTGGAGCCAATGTGCGACCCACAAATTCCTGAGTGTATTTCTTGAAGCAACTCTATGCCTTTGCTCTGCGATATGCATTTGAGGAGAGGCTGGACTACTCCTTTCTTGTACAGTACGCCATTTATGATTGTGTAATTTCTTGCCCTGGCCTGTATTCTTGCTGCTTTTGCTTCATCTTCTTCGGTGGTTTTGCCTTCTAGGAATTCTGTTATCACCTTTCTCTAATCTTCATTTTGCAGGTGTAGTATGGGTTTTAGTGCCTTAGATGTCTCCGCAGTTGCCAGAGACTTCAAGATCTGGTAAAAAGTGTTTGGTGGCAGTGGCAGGTTGTTTGCCGCAGCCTTTGCCAATTCATCTGCCTCTGCATTTTCTGATCTTGGGATGTACTTCAGGGTGAAACCCTCAAATCTCCGCTCCAAATTTCTGACAACGGATAGGTATTTGATTAGTTCTGGCTCTCTTGCTGTGTATTCTTTCTCTACTTGGCCAGTGACCACTTGAGAATCTGTTTATACTGTCAATGTTTTTGCCCCTAGGGCCTTTGCTTTGCTCAGCGCTAGGATTAGGCCTTCATATTCTGCTATGTTGTTTGTTGATTTGAACTCTAGCCTTGCTGCGTATTTCAGTCTGATGCCGGAGGGTGCCGTTAGGATGGCAGAGGCTCCTGCTCCGGCTTGGCCCCAGCCTCCATCCATGAATGCTATCTAGCCTTGAGTTGTTGGTTGTACCTTGGGCTCTGTCGGAGGTGTCCAATCTGCTACAAAATTAGCTAATTTTTGTGATTTGATTGCTGTTCTGGGGACATATGAGATACCAAACTGTGATAGCTCTGTAGCCCATTTGCCTATTCTGCTGGAGGCTTCTTTGTTTCTGAGCAAGTCTTGTAGTGGCAGCGATGTTGGAACTGAGATTTCGTGGGCTTGGAAGTAATGCTTTAGTTTTCTTGATGCCATCAGCACTGCGTAGGCAACTTTCTCTACCTCTGTATAGTTTAGCTTGGCTCAGGACAGTGCTTCTGAGATGAAATAAACTGGTTTTTGAGTTTTGCCTGATTCTTTTTCTAGCTCGTGGACTAAGACTGCGCTGACTGCATGGTCGGAGGCCGCCACATACAGCAATAGGTGGCTGTCCGATTCTGGGACAGAGACCATCAGTGAGTTTGCCAGATACTCTTTCAAGTTATGAAATGCCTCCGACTGCTTGGACCCCCATTCGAAGTTGTCTCCGCCCCTCAGGGCTTGGAAGAAGGGTAGGCTGCGTTCTGCTGATTTTGAGATGAATCTGTTGAGTGCTGCTATTCTTCCCATCAACTTTTGTACTTCTTTCTTGTTTTTGGGCTCTATCATTGCCATTATTGCTCTGGTTTTGTCCGGGTTCGCTTTGATGCCTTCGCTGCTTATGATATAACCGAGCATCTTCCCTTTTGTGACTCCGAATATACATTTCTCTAGGTTGAGGCAGAGGCCAGCTGTCCTGAGGTTGGCGAAGGTCTCCTGTAAATCGGAGACATGATCATCCTTGTTCTTGCTCATGACCACGACATAGGCTATGATGTTTCTATCTAGCTATGATCCCAAAACCTCCTTTGTCATTCTAGCAAAGGTTGCTCCGGCATTCTTGAGTCCCTTTGGCATTCTGGTGTAGCAGTATGTCCCGAATGGAGTGGTGAAACTTGTCTTGTCTTCGTCTTCTTTTTTTCATCCAGATTTGGTGATACTCAGAGAAACAGTCGAGGAGAGATAAACCCCTGGCATCTAGCTGCCTTGTCGACGGAGGCATCTATTCTTGGCAATGGGAAAGGGTCTTTCTTGCAAGCTTTATTCAGATCTATGAAATCTATGCACATTCTCATTTTGCCATTTTTCTTTGGTACCAGTACTACGTTTGCAAGCCATTCTGAATACTTGACTTCCCTGATTACTTTTGCATCTAGCAATCTTTGCACCTCCGCCTTTGCTGCCAGGATTCTGTCCTCTGACATTTTTCTCTGTTTCTGCTTTCTTGGTCTCATGTTTTCATTGATATTCAGTTCGTGCTGTATGATGTCCCTGCTGACTCCCTGGAGGTCGGAGGCTGACCAGGCGAAGATGTCCTTGTTTTTTACTAGGGTTTCCATAAGCTCTTCCTCTTCTGCCTTGCTCAATTTTGAGCTGATTGTTACTTTTCTGTCTGGTAACTCTTTTTCTAGAGGGATCAGCTTTGTCTCTTCTTGACCTGCCATATCTGTTTCTCCTCTGGGTATATCCGGAGGCTCTAGTTCTTTGTTCGCCGACTCGACTGCATTGATGTTTCTTTGGGCTCTGTAGATAGCTTTCTCTATGTTTCTTGCTTCTTTCTGGCTGCCTCGGACTGTGATAATACCATGGAGTGCTGGTATTTTCATGCACAGGTAGGCCATATGCAGGGCTGCGTTGAATTTGGTTGTGAATCCTCTACCCAAGATGGCATTGTATGGGTAATACAGATCGACGACGTCGAAGGTTATGTACTCGGTTCTGGCATTCGCTTGGGTTCCGAACGACACTGGGAGTGAGATTTTTCCTAATGCTTGTATCTGCTTGCCTCCGAATCCTATTAAAGGGGATTCGGAGGGCTGAAGTTGATTTCTGCTGAGCTTCATTTGGTCGAAGGTATTTGCGAAGATGATATCTACTGAACTGCTAGTGTCGATCAGTATTCTGCTTATCTCTCATGCTGCTATGTTGGTCTTGATCACCATTGCGTCTGCGTGAGGATAGCTCTCTAGCTGGAGATCTTCTTCTGTAAAGGTGATTGGGACTCTGGACCAATCTGAGTGTTTCGCCGGGCCTTGGACTGCTACATTGTTTACCAGGCGGAGGTGATCCTTTTTCTGCTTTTTAGTTTGAAACTCCATTGATGATCCTCCGGCGATTGGCAATATCATGCCTATTGTTGGCAGTGCTCCATGAGGGTTGACTTAGTTTTCTAGGTTTGGCTCGTTTTTTGGCGTTGGGGGTGGGTTGTGAGGTGGTGGCGGAGGTAGTTGCTGTATGTGGTGCTGTGGCGGCGGAGGCTCGAACCTTATTCGGTTTTGTTCCGGTGGGTTTGTTTCGAGGTAGGTTATATGGGGAGATTTTGGGTTTATGTAGGTCACGCTTGCCTCCGACCTGTAGTTTCCCGTCGGAGGCTGCTGCGAAGGTGATGACCGCCATGCTGGTAGGAAGTTTGGGTAATAGGCAGAGGCCAGTGTGGAGGGATGTATTTGGGTTGCGTTTAGCGCTGGGTACATTGGGCAGTACTACTGGTGGCCAGTTGTGTAGGTGGTGTTGACCTCTCTTGCGCTCTGCTGTGTCGGAGGTTGGGCAGTCTGCTTGTTCTTCATCCTTTCCTGTGTTTCTTTTGTCTCCGGACAATCTTTGGTGCTGTGCCCTGCATTTTCGCCGTGAAAAACGCAATATGGCCTGCGTTGTTTCTGGCTTTGGTTTCTGTTCCAGTTTTTGCCTTAGTAACCTTGCCGACCTTGGTTCCTTATCTGGGTCTCCGGCCGTGTTGGCGCTGCCTGTTGCCCTTGCTCGGGGTGAGGTTGACCCTCGATGCTGAGCACTTGCCCCTGGCCTGGCTTCTGATTTGATACATTCTGGTTGGTATATGTTTTCTAGGAATTTTTGCTGCTGTTTTGTTGTCTGTTTTGACCTTGCTCCTTCAGCCTTTTGCGGAGGTCATTGTCTGATCTGCAGTACTTCTCGAACTCGTCATACAACTGCTGTATGGAAGTTGGTTTCTTTCTTGCTAGGTGTGCTGCGAACGGCCCGATTCGGAGGCCTTTGATCGCTGCTTCGATGGCGATCTCGTCTGGGACGTCTGGTGCCTTCGCCTTTAGTTGCACGAATTTCCGGAAGTAGTCGTGTAGTGTCTCTCTCTGCATTTGCTTGCACTGGAACAGATTTGTGGAAGTCAGCGACTGTGCTGTTAGCCCCTTGAAGTTTGCAAATATCTTGTCCCGGAGGTTCTCCCAAGAATAGACTGTACTTGGTTTGAGCATAGAATACCAAGCCAGCGCGTCGCCTTCGGCTGCAATGACAAATGACTTTGCCAAGACGGCGTCGTCTCCGCCGGCGGAGACTACTGCTGCCTCGTAACTCATAATGAACTGATGGGGGTCAGTCTTTCCGTTGAACTTTGGTAGTGTGATTGGCTTGTACGCTGTTGGCCATGGCGACTATTGTATGCCTTCAGATAGTGGGGACTTGGGATCGATAGGCCTCTGCATCACCTGAGATGGCATCGTCGGCTGGCTGATGACTGGCGTAGGACCTTGAAGCATGGTTGCAGTTGGTGTTGCTGCGGAGGCTGGGATTGCGGAGGTTGACGCTGGTACTGCATGCTGCATACTTAGCATCTCAGCATGTAGGACTGCCAACTGCTGCCTTATTTCTGCTGCTTGTGCTGACGCTTGAATAGCTTGCTGGTTGGCTGCAAATGCTGCTGCCATTCTGTCCCTCTCTTGTTGCGCTCTTTGCAACTGTGCTTGCAGCTGTTGCAGTTCTTGCTCGGGTGTTGTGGCTGAGTTTGGTTGGGCCTCCGGATCTTGAATCTCTAGATCTTGGGGTTCCGGTGGTTGACCCTGGGCATCTGCTCTGGTGTCATCCTCCACTGGTGAAGTTGCGTAGGCGCTACGAATGTTGCGCCTAGGCCTTCCTCGCTGACCCATGGTCACTGCTGCTCTGGTAGTGGTCTTTCTTTTCCCTGCCATCGTTGGTTTGCCTTGGCCAAACCACGGTGGGTGCCAATGTTGAAACTTGCGGTTTCAAACAACGTGGTGGAGACCGAGGCCTCCGCCCGTCGGACGCCGCCCTCGGGCGGAGGCTCGGGATAGGAACGACAGGGGGGAGAGTGGTGAGTAAGGGAATAGCACAGAAAGCTATGGTTTCATTCGTTCATCCACCAACCATCTGCACGGTTACAAGTGTTCCCTATTTATAGGACTCAACTACTCCATAACAGAATTTATTACAATGCCCCTCAACTGCTACAGTACATTCCTGGAATATTCTGCCGCTAGCCTCTTGTTCGCGGGGCAAACCTGCCATACCGTCTTCAAGTGATGGGCTTCCATGAGCAGCCGGCCCACCATACCTTGGCCTTCGACCCAAAGGCCTGGGTCCCCGGCGCTGGCCTCCATCTCCAGGGGCGCGCCGCTGCCTCGGCGGGTCTCCGCCGGACGGTCGGAGACATCACCTGCGGGTCTCTGCCCGGCCGCGCGGGGGCCATGGTTCTCGACGCTGGCCTCCGCCTTCAGGGGTGCGCCGTCGCCTTGGAGAGTCTCCGCCGGTCCGGGCGGAGACATCATCCGTAGGTCTCCGCCCGGCCGCGCAGGGGCCATGCTGGCACGTTTGCGCGGACCACGAGCGCCTGCGTTTGAGTACCTGCACACACTTAGGCAAGATCGTTTGTTTGATTAGTTTAGAGGTAGGGCGGCCTCCGCCCTTATTACCGGAGACGCCCGTAAGTCGAAACGGGGCGGCGTCCGCCTGAACGGTCGGAGGCGTGCGTGCCTGGCCTTGGCGGAGTCCGCGATGAAAAGGAGATTCAGCACCCTTCGAGCATAGCCGTGAAAGTTCCTTTAGTCAGCGCCGGGTCTCCGCCCTAAGACGGTCGAAGACGCCTTGGCGATACCTCGCTGTCGGAGGCCTTCGCCACCCGCCAAAGCCATGTTACAACATGCAGATTATTGAAAATACTAAGCTTCACTTTTATTATCGGCTCAGCTCCACTGTGAATGTTGAATATGCACACAAAGCTGCAATTCGGAAGCATGCTTTGTGGTCAAGTATCATTGTGGATCTCCTGATGGGTTTTGTCCTTGGAGCAGCATTCTTGTTAAATACAGAGACTATTTGTATTTGGACTATTGCTCTCGTCCACCACATGACAGAAGCAATCTTGAGATCCGGTTGTGTGTGGCTGATGGGTGTTCGGTGTTCCATCTGGTTTTAAGCTGAATACAGAGTTAGCAGAGCTCTTAGGCATGATTTCTCTTAATGCAGTTCAAATTTACTCTACCCTTTGGTTCTTTGTGGGAGGCTACCTGAGGCATATAATTCAAGGCATTGCAGTCTCTGGAATTATTTTAGGTCTGACAGCTCCAGTTTCATTCTTTATTGACATTATCCAGCTTGCTACGTTGCCTGTTACCATGCTTCACTGGTTAATCTCATCGCTATATTCAGGACAAATTCAGACAGTAGCATCATTGTGGCGTCTTTTCAGGTAACATACTCTTGGTGCACTCATGTGGTACTTGTCGAATAAGAGGGTACTAACTGCAACATATGTTTATTACTGAATGACTGACGAGTTGATCAATTGCTAAACATTAGCTCTGATATCACCTTTTTCTCTACAGTTTGACTTCGACAAAAATATGTTTGATTGACTTATACGAAATAAATGGAACCAAATGCATCTTTGTCTATTTGAATTTTGGTGCCTGTCTGACTGTATTATTTTATTGATACAGAAACATGAGGGGTTTGAATATACCTAATTTTGTGGTTCTTAAATCCTTAACATGACAGAGCTGAGCTAGTTTGGGAAACAAAAAGGTTCGGGTTGAGGGAACTGCCATGTGTACATGGAAAAGTGAAGGCACAGCTTTGACTAAAATCCTAAACATGAGGGCCCCTGCCTAGATCACTTTCCCCAACTAACGAGACAACTTCCGTGAATCTAGGAATAGGAATGGGAAAATTGGTTCCTTAGCATCAAAAGATAATCATTTTGGATATTGCCATCAGAGAATGAGTCCGTTTCAAATTCTAGCACTCTGTTACCTTCCACAAGACTGCAGGCTGTTCTCCGCTCCATTTTGAGCTGATGGATAAGGGAAAGATTTTGCTATTTGGTCGTTGCACTGAAACTTGAGCATTGAGAACGGGTTGGTCAAACAGATTGACCATGGCTGCACTCACTGGCGGTGATGTCGACCCCTACTGCAGCCAGCGACTCATGGCTCGCCATGCTGATGATTGGCAGGGGGAGGCTCTGGGCTGGTGGCTCGAAGGAGAGGTTGGTAGCACCATAGCGGCACTAATACGTGACGGCAGTAGTGGCATCCTCGATTCCGGCATGGTCTGTGAGGGTATCAATGTAAATGGGGTTCAGATGAAGCACGGAGAAGGGAATCACGAGGAGGACTGCACAGTGCGGCTGGAGGACTTGGAGACGGAGGTGGTGGCAGTCCACAGCATTGGCACCGTGGCCCGAGGTTAAGGAGCCCCTCAATGTCCAGCACTGCCAGGAGGCCATGGCCTGCCTGCAGCGCAAGATGGCTATTGTCAAAATGGAGCTCTGCCAAATCCTCCACTTTGTCTACGAGAAGATGGTGCTTGACAGTGCTTGGCACCACCGAGATCTAGTAGTTCCATACACTCTTTGCCCAGCATGCACGTCTGCTGGTGTGACTCCGTGCAAGGGGCCCTGAGTATAAGTGGCCAAACGGGCCGCCCAGGCACGGCACGGGACTAGCACGACGAGGCACGGCACGATGAGGCACGACACTGGCTCCGTTCGCTTCGTTGAACAAACAAGCCGAAACATTGTTCCGGCTGATTTGTTGTGAGAGAAAAACATTGTTCCGGCTAAAAAAACAAGCTGAAAAAGATGGATTATAAGAGAAGCGAACATGGCCACTATCAAGCACTGCCGTGCCGTGCCATATCATGTCACCGTGCCCAGGTCGTGGCCCAGGCACGGCACTACAGGCCATTAGGCATGCCGTGCCGTGCCGCCGGGCACGCGGGCCACCGGGCTCCGTTGCTATCGGTGACGCGCGCCCCGCCGCATGCCGTCGCCGCGCCTGCATTGCCACCGCCGTGCGCCGCCGCAAGGACATGCTCCGCCTGCTGCGGGGACGTGTCGTCGGCTGCGAGGACGTGCTCCTGGCCACGCGCCACCACCTGCGCGAGGACGTGTAAAAGGTCCTAATGGCTAGAAGGGGGTGAATAGCCTATTAAAAATTTCTACAACAACACTTAACAAACCGGTTAGACAAATATGAGGCGAAGCGAGTGTTGCACTAGCATACTAAAAATGCAAGCCACCTACCACAATTCTAGTTTCCATAGTCTCTATCCACACAATGACTATGTCACCACACTAAGTTAGTGTGCTCTCAAAGGCTAACTAAGAGCCACCCTAACCAAACTAACAAACTCTCACGACTAGCTACACTAAAGAGCTTAACAACTAGTTTGCGGTAATGTAAACAGAGAGAGCAAGATGGTTATACCGCCGAGTCGAGAAATGAACCAATCAATCACAAGAATGAATACCAATAAAGACCAATCACCTCGGAATCAAATGATGACACACCGATTTTTCACCGAAGTTCACTTGCTTGTCGGCAAGCTAGTCCTCATTGTGGCGATTCACTCATTTGGAGGTTCACGTGCTAATTGGCATCACACGCTAAACCCTCAATAGGGTGCCGTACAACCAACACAAGATGAGGATTACACAAGCCACAAACAATTTACTAGAGTACCTTTTGGCTCTCCACCGGAGAAAGATCAAGAACCCCTCACAATCACCGTGATCGGAGCCGGAGACAATCACCAACATCCGCTCGACGATCTTCGCTGCTCCAAGCCGTCTAGGTGGCGGCAACTACTAAGAGTAACAAGCGAACCCCGCAGCGAAACACGAACACCAAGTGCCTCTAGATGCAAACACTCAAGCAATGCACTTGGATTCACTCCCAATCTCACAAAGGTGATGAATCAATGATGGAGATGAGTAGGAGGACTTTGGCTAAGCTCACAGGGTTGCTATGTCAATGCAAATGGCCAAGAGGGTGAGCTTGAGCCGGCCAAACGATATTTATAGACACCCCAAACAATAAAGCCGTTGACTCAATTATTGGGCTGACTACGGGACGATCGGACGCGTTGGTCGTGTGCACCGGACGCGTCTGGTGTGGTGACCGGACACGTCCGATCATTGCGTCTGGTTGCAGCCTGACCGCCACGTGTCCCTTTCAAATTGTTTAGCCATTCGCGCCCAACGACTAATATTACGTGATCGGACGTGCTGTTAGAAAACGACCGGACGCGGGAGACGCAGCGTTCGGTCGAGTCCACAGAACTTCCAGAGCCGCTCTGGGCCGACCGGACGCGGCTAGTCACACCGGACCGGACGCGGGAGACGCAGTGTCCGGTCGAGTCCAAAGAGCTCCCAGAGCCGCTCTGGGCCGTCCGGACGTGTCCGGTCACACCGGACCGGACGCTCCCAGCGTCCGATCAATTTTGCGCTGAAAACCCGAGACTTGCTGGTTCACACCGGACGCGTCCGGTCGCTCTCTGCAATCTAGCTTCGGTCTAAATCACTTTGACCTGACGCTGAACAGTAACTCGTCAGCGTCCGGTCACTCCACTGAGCCAGAGTCCGGTCACCATGGCAACTCTGCCTGCGCCTGGCTAGAATACCGGACGTGTCTGGTATATATATGGGGCGCGTCCGGTCACGTCAGGAACACTGCCGCTGAGACAGTACCGAACACGTCCGGTACACATGTCGGATGCGTCCGGTCACCCCGTGACCAGCGCAATCAACTCATTTTCAACTCTATCTTCTTTACCCTTGCTCAAATGTGCCAACCACCAACTGTATCACCTTGTGCACATGTGTTAGCATATTTTCACAAATGTTTTCAAGGGTGTTAGCACTCCACTAGATCCTAAATGCATATGCAATGAGTTAGAGCATCTAGTGGCACTTCGATAACCGCATTTCGATACGAGTTTCACCCCTCTTAATTGTACGGCTATCGATCCTAAATGTGATCACACTCACTAAGTGTCTCGACCACCAAAACGAAAAAGCTCCTATCAAGTTTCACCTTTGCCTTGAGCTTTTTATTTTTCTCTTTCTTCTTTTCCAAGTCCAAGCATTTGATCATCACCATGCCACCACCATTATCATGATTTTCACCATTGCTTCATCACTTGGAGTAGTGCTACCTATCTCATAATCACTTTGATAGACTAGGTTAGCACTTAGGGTTTCATCAATTTACCAAAGCCAAACTAGAGCTTTCAACGTGCCACTGCCATGGGGACATGACCCCGGCCGCACCTCGCCGCCACCGCGAAGACGCACATCTGGCCGCACACGCCGCCGCAACCCAAGCCACACGCCTTCGACTCCTCTGTTCGCGTGGTGCTGAGAGTGAGCAAATGACGGCCGAGAGGGATACAAGGAGAATGAGAGTGTGAGGTGGGAGTTTGTTTATATGCCTAGGTTTTCTAGATCCAACGGTGACAAATGCTCTAAATGAATCCAACAGCTAAGAATAATCGGGCTGCATCGTGCTGGCCCAATTTCCGTGCCGTGCCCGTGCCGGCACTGCGGGCCGGACCTACGGCCATGCACGGCCCTAGATCGTGCTCGTGCCGGCACTAGCACTATAGCTTCTTGCCCGGGCCATGCTAGTGTCGTGCTTTTTCGGGCCGGGCCCGTGCTGGCCCATCATGCTTGGCCCATTTGTCCATCTATAGCCCTGAGTATCGGTTGCAGTTGCTCTATGTTGGAAATAAAATAAAAAAACTGAACCTACGAGGGTATGACCACCCCCAGGCATTGTATTAAGAAGAAGACCTTCTCACGCAGGCCCAAAAAACCCCCCGAACCCCTGCCCCACCCTTACACAGCGGCACCGTCGCCCTGTGAGACCGGGCCGGTCCTTAGACCTGTGCTTTGGCGTGGGACAGACGAGGGGATTTTTTTAACCCCAGCCTGAAATTCGCTCTCACGGGGAGTCGAACCCAGGACATGAGGAGTGCCGCCGGGACGCTCTAACCAGTTGGACTAGAGGCCCTTTGGCTAGAAATAAAATATCTGACTATAAATTCTAGATTTTCTTTGCCAGAGTACAACTATGCCAAGAAGGATAAGTTTGACTATGATTAGTTTTCACTTCTCTTCATGTATAGAAGCTACTAATGGAGCCAGATAACTTAATGTGTGTAAAAGCATAATGTTTGCACCATAAAACATTAGCTATTTTTTTTAATATTGTTTCTTTCTTATCATTTTTATTGCCTGTAATTCTTCAATGGTTTTATATTTAATATTAATATGATATAAATATTGTTAAATTGTTACAATAGCAACTGATGACGAGGTGTTTGTTTCCTGTCAGATTTTTTTCATATTTGCTTTGTAAGTTTACTAACACTTGCTTATGCCATAACAGAGGGCGCAAATGGAATCCTCTTAGGCAGAGGTTAGATAGTTATGACTACACAGTTGAACAGCACGTGGTTGGTTCCCTGCTGTTTACACCAGTCCTACTTCTTATACCTACAACTTCTGTATTCTATGTATTCTTCTCTATCTTGACAACAACGGTTATCTGGGTCTGTGTGATGCTGGAAATTGTCATCGCTGTAATCCAATCCACTCCTTATGCTGAGTTAACTCTATGGGTGATGAGGAGGCACAGATTTCCTGCTGGGTTATTTTTCCTTCATGTGCCATCAAGTGGACATACTTCTGAAGATGGCAACCTATCAGCGTATCCAATCGGATGTTGCAATGAAAGGAGAAAGGAGGATCTAATCGACAAACTATCAGAATCATTAGTTTCAGAACTTCATTGCAGCTATGCCACTCTGGGTAAAATGTTTCTCTTGACTTTTGCTTAGACCATTCCTAGTTGAATGGTTGATACATTCTTTGTTGGATATCTAATTTTACAATAAATGTCAGCAGCAACATGTCCATGTCGTTCTACATGCCTAGTTTCTGTTTATTTGAATCATATATATGTTAAGACGTGTAGTTTACAACAAACTGAAGCCAAAATATACATAGCTTGCGCAACTTTCGAATAGTTCTATTTTGCGGCCTAGCTTTATGTTCATATCACCAATAGTGTGCTTACTTTTTTTCAAAGGAATGCATCTTGCAGAGGCACTAACTTGCAGTTGCTTTTTTGCTGTTCCACTTGCTGGTAATCTTCCTAACATAAAGGATGATATGTGCAGTTCAAGTAATCAGATCAAATTACGAGAGAGTTTTCAACAGGAATGGTTACTCATTTTGCAAACAATTGGCATATGGGATCCTTCGTAGTGAAAGGTATAGCACAATCTATCAGTTTGATTTTTACCCTTTTGATGGCATCTGTTTTAAACTCCTGTGTTTCTTTGTTCAGGGTGCCTTCATCGCTGCATCTGTAGCCATTGTTGGAGTTGTTCCAAATTCACTCCAGGATATAGGTTGGGCTTCTGACAGAGCGAAGCGGAGTCTGAAGCCGGCCCATCAGGTCTCGCCCCTGTGCTGGGGGGGGTGCGGGGGGCGGAGCCCCCCGCGGTACGGTACGGTATATACACCCTTGCTAGGGTTTCGTGGAGACTTGATTCTCTTGTAAGCCGCCATAGGCGTGTAACCCAAAACTCTTGAGATAGTGAGATTGTTGCTGGCTGGTGCCCGTGGTTTTTCCCCTTCACATCGGAGGGGTTTTCCACGTTAAATCGTGTGTCTCCTCTGTGGCTTGATTCTTTACTTCATATTCCTATACGTCGTTCATAACAGCCATCTCCCTCATTTCCCTGGATGAACATTGGTGTTGCAGAGTATTGGATGCAGTGCTATGTTAGTGTCCTTCAGTGTGCACCAAAGAGGTGATTCAATGAAGTTTTGCATTAGCCTTATGTTTTTATTGCTTAGTTAGCAACATGATGAAAATTTGTTGTCCCATCTTTTATTCAACACTTCTATGGCAAAAATAGTAATTTTTTACCGCATGCCACCAAATTTTTATCTGGCCATGCTCGTCTTTATATGAAGCTTTACTTCATCATCCTCATCATCTATAATGATGCATTTAGATTTGCATCTTACCCAATAAGTTTGACCAGGTCTATAGAGAAGATGTATTTATGACACCAAATAAGCATAGTATGAAATATGTTTCGTGATGACTCTAATGATACTTATCTTGTATTGTAAATAACTAAATCTGAATACTTTTTATGTAAACTTAGTCAGATTTTAGATGATTTGATTTAGGGCAAACTAGAATGACTTTCTTTTTGGAAGGGATGGAGTACTCAGCTGTCAACCTTCATGCATGCATCAGCTTCTATACGACCAGAGCTGTCACATTTGAGCTGATCCATTTTCTCATATGACTGTCATACATTCCATTTCTTGTTATAGTTTTGATTTACAGTTTGGATTTACGAACAAGACCTCACCAATTGCTGATGTTTTCAGAGATCCATGATGATTGCATTTGAATGAACCTTGGTTCTTTTCTGCGGTTTTGGTTTCAATAGAGTTTTTTTTATATATATAGTGGTGGTTGATTGTTCTGGAGGCGAGGGAAGGTCATCTTTACACTCATGGAGCCTTTTCCCTCTTAACATAACAGTAGCGGTACGAGATTTTTAAGTCAGTTGTAATTTTATAGTTATATATATGGGATTTGCACGATTATGGTGCAGCTACTTGAGTACTTGACACGTGTGCTGGCTGTGTTTTCATGAAAGAAACTGAATATCAGCTAGACTGACGGGTGAGAGAAAAGGACTCGTGCTCTGCTGCAAAGATGCCTCAGTCAAACCTCTGGCCATGTTTGTTTCCCTTATAATCCGTACTTTTCAGCTTGTTTTTTCAGCCGAAACAATATTTTTCTCTCACAACAAATCAGCTGGAACATTGTTGCTTCACGATAATAGCTTCTGCACGTGGCGGGTAGCTGGCATGCTGGCACCCATGGTAGCAGGATGTTTTCTTTTCAAATATTTGGGGCTTACCCAAAAGGCCGAGTACCTTTAGCACTTTAGCTTGATATACTATGCATTAGTGATATTTTCGACAATGAACACGAGTCGAGAAGTCTAGCGTTCTAGTGAGCTGGCCAATGTAAATCAGTGTTTCACGGGAGGTTGTCTACATCACATATGCAGATTTTTTTTCACACAAAAGCTGCAGTGAACATGCATTTAGATTTTTATTAAACACTTAAAATGCACTTTTATGGTTTTTGAACTTCTTTGAAAGTCTCATACAAGTCCCAAACCTTAAAAGGTGAGGAAGCGGGCGCAGGCGTTGCGACCACCAACACCTCCAACTTCCGCGCCATGGTGAAGGAGTTCACCGGCATTGCTGTCCCGCCATTTGTCGGCGGTGCGACCGATCACTCCCGCTTCGACCACCTCTTCCCTTTACTCACCGCCACCGCTACCGCGAGGACCTGGAGCCCCACCACGTTCCTGCAGCTCCCTCCTACCGGCGAGGATGAAACTAGTCCTCAGGCGAAGGTAAGTTATGTCCAGGGGGTGCCAATGCACCACCCAAAAATGTAAAAACAGTGAATTTGATTAAATTTTTACCATATATGCACCCCCTATTAGACTTGTTTATACACCCACAAGGCCAGTGCACCACATTCTAATTTCCTCTAGCTTCGCCACTGGTCCTCTGTTGAGTAGGGGGAGAGAGAAGGGCGGAGTCATAGGGAGAAAGATGACCGTAGGGGCAATATGGTCTACGGACCAATCTTTCTCTCTCCAAAACTGTGTAAAAAAAATCTTTATACATACTTCAAACTATATTTGTAGTTTCAAAACATAGTGGAACTACATTGATTGAATTGAGTGGCAAGAACAGAGAAACCCCATCGAGTGAGATTTATGTGTCATGTAGGCCATTTTATCTCTTCCTGGTTTGTTTTGGCTCTGAAGTTGCTTTTTTTTCATGTGTCATGTACTCATAAAATTTCTGAAAATTCTTCTACTATATTAGACTCAAACTTTGTCCAAATCTCACATACCATTGGGTGTGTCTATGATATATGTAGACATGCATAATGTTATAGACTTAACATGTGCCGATGAGGAACTAATTCTTCAAAGTACGTTGTTACAGGTTTCCTAATAAAAATAAGTAATTAGTCAAAAAAAAAAAGTAAGCGCTCGGGCTAGGCTATTGTCGTGTAGCCGTACAGCTCGAACCAGACTCACCGGAAACACGGAACATTTTGGTTCTCACGGCTAGTTCCGACAAATGCAATTAAGGTGCACACCTAAATCATTACGCATCAAGGAATATTATGTCTAGCCCTAGCTACCCAATAATTTCTCAACCGATTTAGAAACCACGACGCCTTGTTTAGTTCCACCCTAAATTCCCAAAAAGTGCTACAGTACCTATCACATCGAATGTTTGCGGCCCGTGCATGGAGCATTAAATGTAGACGAAAAAAAACTAATTGCACAGTTTGGTGGAAAATTGCGAAACGAACGTTTTGAGACTAATTAGTCCATGATTGAACACTAATTGCTAAATAAAAACAAAAGTGCTACAGTAGCCCCGAATTCCAACTTCCTGAAACTAAACACGCGCTAAATAACCAAACGCTTGCACCTACACCCATATAGACAGGTTGAGAGTTACGGCCAGACTAGGAGCATTCAAGAAGCGAATCACGCCCACAGGTTATGATCGGTTTCAAGTCGAGCCTAGCCTGGCTAGCATATGGGAACCAAACCCTCACCAGCCCAGCTAAGTCCGTGAGACAGGTTCAACCTAGACTGGTCGAGAGCTAAGTCCGTGAGACAGGTTCAACCTAGACTGGTCGAGAGTTAAGAACTTACGAGTCAGTTTAGGAGTATTCAAGTAGCGAATCACGCCCACAGGGTGTGTTCAGTTTCTAGTCGAACATAGCCTGGCTGGCGGGAACCAAGCCCTCACTAGCCTGGCTAGGGAACCAAGCCCTCGCTAGCCTGGCTAATCCGTGTAAGGCGTGTTTGGTTCCATGATTGCATCCTAGTCTAACTGTCCAACTAAGCTCTAGCCTATTGTTTGGTTGTCCAGCTGTGTTGTTCACACGTCAAGTGAGTGGTGGTTCCCCTGTGTTCATGCCAGTACACCACGAACCAGGCGAGCCAGGCTCCACGGAAAGAAAAAAATTTCCGCAACATGCGAGCTAGCATATGGCGCGTGGACGATGTTGTTTGGTTGCCCAGCTGTGTTCATCACACGTCAATTGGGTCCCCTATGTTCACGTCGTGCACCACGAGAGCCAGGCTAGGGCTACGGTTTTGCATCACGGGCTAGGTCTAGGGCCTATTTCAGGCATCCAACTACGACGGACTGCTTGCATACTACCCAACCAATTATACCCATATAAGCGATGAACAAGTGAAGGCACGCGTAGCATGCCACTTATACACGTCACAATAGTTTGATTTCTACATTGATTTTCTTGCTTTACTTGAGTCATAGAATTTTTGGTAGCGAAGGCTAAAAAACCCACTCTAGCACGCTACCTATTTCGCCACATAAATTTGTTAGCCCCTACTTCTCCTCTCCAACTACCTACTTCTGTTGACTCAACACATGAGCACCTAAAATTCTTTTTCGCCGTTTGCAACCCGTGCTCGTCCGTCGTGGCTCGCTCGCGGCTTCTCCCATGCTGTTGCCCCAAGGGAGCCTGCTGTCGTGCCCTTCCTAGACCTCGACGGTGACGTCTCAAAGCTAATGGCGGATGGATCTGGCCACCCCTAGCCGTTCCCTGCCTCCACAACCGTCGCACGGCTCCTCGCCACATGTCTTCCCCGACCGGAGCCCGTCTCCTACTCCCCAGCCACAGGGAGCACTCGACGACTGGTTCCGACGAGGGCAGATCTAGCGCTTCCCCGGTGGTGTGGATGCCGCAGCGGCGGCCCTCTCACCCGAGCGCTCGAGATGGCGATGAGGGAAGGAAGAAGACATGTGGGTCCACATGTCATTGACTTTAGAATGAACTTGAGGGCTATAGTTTAGATAGTATTGCTAGATTTAGAAGAAAAAATAGATATGATCAAAATGGATGGCTATCCAAACATGCAAGTAGGGGTCTATTTTAGATAGCATTAGAGATGCTCTTATGCTGAGAGAATGGCTGTAAATACGTCCCATCCGTATACTTCTCACCTTCATAGATGTAGCTCGTATCTTGAGAAATTTGAGCGCATGGGCCCCACACAGCAAAGCATAGATGGCACTGCATGGACCCGAAAAAATTAGGTGGATATATAATATGCATAGAGCTTCAGTGCGACCATCCATGATATGCTGTCACGTGTATACAAATAAAATAATCAAACGTCTATGGTCTTTCTCTATCTACTTGTATGGATCCGTGATTGACTCGCCCCATGTAGAACCACGAGTCTGATGTGTGCCGTAGCCCGTGCTGGTTTCTACGACTGATTTATTATGAAAGAAAAATACTATATCATAATTAATAAGTCGGTATATTTTATATGCATCCAATTTACCTTGCTACATAAGACGTGGCATGGAGCACGGTTTGTACACGTCATGCGTGCATGCAGGGCCCCACATGTCAGGGAGGCAGAGCCTCCAACATGCGCATGCATGTCACGTGACCCGAGCCAGCGGCGGCGAAATGATCACTTTTTTTCAGATATAGAGAGCCTTTTAGTTGTAGTATAGTAGCAGTACTACTACTCCATTAATTATGCAACTGCAGCAGAGATTAAACCTGTTAATTACAGTTGAGCCCTCCCTCTTCAGTCCCCTCTGCTACCATGCATAAACCCTGTTTCTCGAGTATATAAAAACGCAACATTATGGATCTCATTTTTTTTGCAACATCCCTTTTTTTAACTGCTATATAAGTAGTATATACTCTATAAATTAGTGCGTCTGAATAGTATCAATCAGCTGATCAGCAGCAGCAGAAGTGAGGCCAGCTACATCAACCTCAGCTGCTGCGGCTGCCTGCCACCTTGATATGGCGCGCACAAGAGCTCCATCTGCGGCGGCCGTGGTGGCGACGGCAACGCCGGGGGAGCAAGCATGCCCATCGGCCGCAGCGATGACGAAATGCCGTGCCACGCCGCCGCTGCCGCCGACACCGACGCCGGGGAATGCGTAGCGTCCGGCCTCGCCTGGTACTGCGACACATGGTACTGCCACATCATCTGCTGCTGCGTCGGCATGAGTTGCTGCAGTTGCTTCATCATCATCGCCGACGAGGTCGCGGCGGGGAGGCTGGCGCGCGGGCCGTACCCAGGGCTGCACACGTACTGTTGTGGCATCTGCGAGTCCACCCGAGACGAGACAAGACGCCATCGGTCAGACGCCATTTGAATTGAACCGCAACGCAATGCAGAAGCCAAGAAACCAGAAGCAATGGTGCAGTGATGAGTGATGACAGGAAAAAAAAAGAACTACCTGCTGAAGCGCCGCGGCGTGTCCCAGACTACCCATGCTGTAAGGGAGGTGCGGGAACGGGTACGGCGTCGCGTCCCGCGGCGGCGGCGGCGGCCGCGGTGCCATCTGATGGTGCAGGTACTGGACATGCTGTGCCGTCTCCGGTAGCGCCGACGATGCCGTGGCGGGCAGGTTCTGCCAGGAACCACCACTGACCTGAAACATGCAGCGGCACAGCAACGGCTTCGGTTAGACAAGAGTTCAGAGCAGCTCAGTTACTGGTAGCAGCTTTCACAAACATGATCAACGGTAGCCAAGCTCTAGTGTCTGTTGCGCTCACAATCTTCTGTCGGCTGGCGCCCACATCGCAGATGCCAGTGGATGACTGCTGGTGAGCCGGGACGCGCACGTCGAAGTGCACCGTGTAGAACTTCTCGTCCCGCGTGGCAGCGGTGGCCTTGTGCGAGGTGGTGAAGCCACCGTTCGGAGGCCTCGAGCAGCGGGCGAGGGGTCTCTCCTCAGGCTTCGCTTGGATTTGTGACGAAGAAGCGGTGGCCTTCTCCTTGTTCACGTGCATCTGGATCACATGGCTCACGTACACATGGGTGATGCTTCTCTTCCATGCCTTTGGCGCACCCACGTTTTTCACCAGAGGGTGCTGCAGACAACAGCGTTGCATCCATCAGCTAGATAAAAAAATATTCAGTTTTCTCAGTAGCTTGGCCAAAACCATTTTGGATTAGATGAATTTTAGCGATCAACCAGATGATATTTCTGTTGCATTTGCTGAATAAGCAAGTTAAGAACGTAGGCAAAGAATGAAGTAGATAGCACCTGCCTTGTTCTGATTTCCAGGTGTGGTGAAGTTTGTGGATTCAGAAATTGTATTGGCGCGAGCTGCCAGTTTGCTTGAAGAGGGCCTGGGAACAGTCATACATTTATCATCTTCTTAAAAACCCAACTGATAATGTCTTCATAGGAAAAGAAAATATGTAACCAGTTTAAACAGAAACTTACTTTATTAAGTACCCAGCTGGGGTACAAGGCAATGGAGTCTGAACCAGAGGTGCAATTTCTGATAGAAGTAGTAGCAACATATTAGCAGATAAGTAACAAAAAAAAGTTTTTAGTCTAATGAACTTCAGCTGTTCTGGCGTTCTAGATTTGTAGGAGTACCTTGTGCACTGTTGTTCTTGGCATTTTCCCTCTCATGTGGCACACCCTCAGATTTATCAGAATTTACCTGTACAAAAAACATATTTGAGGGAACCATGAAGCATTAGGACCAAATGAAGGTGTGGTTACACCTGTACTTTCAGAAAGATAACAGTGCAGTACCGGCCAAAGAGGAGCCTCTGGCTTCTGTGCAGGGTGACATTTGCTATCATCAAACTGCACTTTCTGCTGCTTTTGCGTGCTACAAACAGAAATAAACATGAGAATGCAGTTTAAAAAGGACAAGATTAGCGACCAAAGGGCTTCCATGAGCAGTTCTCTACCTGTTATTGGAGGTGTCTTTAGATGGGCTTGGCAAATTCACAGCAGTTCCCATAGAAAGGTCCTGTATTTGCTCGGTTGCTGACAAAGGTGGGGTTTTGTTGCTGGATTGATCTGTAGTGCCAGCCACTGGATTTACATTTGGAACGATATTTGTTTGTTCCACCACTTTATCTATGCAGGCACTTTGGTTAGCCAGTTCGTTAGCAGCACTTGGCAGTACGACTGTTTGGTCACCCTCCTTAGTAGGTCCTGCATGGGCAATCACACAAGGACTATGAACATTTTCTAAAATCACAATACTTCCTTTTTAGTATGATAATCAGAAAAGACAAGAGTGCAGACAAACCTTTTGAATAAGAAGTTGAAGCAACATTTGTGTTTGAACTATCTGCTATAGCCTTGTCGGCTGTGAGCTCACTATGAAAGGGTACTTGAGATAGAGACAGCAAAACATCAGCAATTGCTTCCTCTTGTTCTGTAAACAACTGTAAACAGAATGTGCATCTCACTACCAGTTTTCAGTTTTGCGTCAAGAGAAAACAGAGGAAATTGTAGCAGCAGAAAAGTATTTACAGAGCTTCCATTGGATCTTGTTTCCTGGTCTACAAATGAAATTTGAGCACTGATAGCCGAAAGATGACGCCTCTTTTTGACATGACGTGATGATGCAGAAGCAAATCGACCGGCTCGCTTGTTTATGGCTGAAAGTAGGATGCCAAAAGTTGAAATATCATCTAAGCTTAAAACCCACAAATGAAACTACTCATCCAATATGCCATCCTCACAACTCAGAATCAACTGCTTCCTATTAATTAATTACACGATGCCATCTGTGGATAAAGCAGAACACTTGGAAAGAAATTCAAGTACCCACAAACACATAACCACCAAGGTTTCAGGTGATCACTATCAATTGTTCCCTGTCTAACAATAACAACATTAACAAGTTTCTCCAACCCAGCGTTAAACCATATTGTTAACTTCAATTTTAGTTCACAAAAAAATGTCAACTTAAAATTAATGGTATTTCGATTGAGCTGTCTTACATTAGTGTGGCTATACGTGAATCGCAGAGGTAATCTCTTGCAATTGTATTCTTGAATCCCATGCGAATACTACACTTATTTTGGTGCTGCACTATTTTTAATTTTAATTTTTATTATATAGATAAGTGCAGAAGGGCGGGCCTGGTGCAAGCGGTAGAGTCTTACCGCATGTGACCGGAAGGTCCCGGGTTCGAGTCGTGGTCTCCTCGCATTGCACAGGCGAGGGTAAGGCTTACCATTGACACCCTTCCCCAGACCCCGCACAAAGCGGGAGCTCTCTGCACTGGGTACGCCCTTTTATTTGTCGAGTATACTGTAATTAAAAAATAACAATGGACGAGGAAGCTGAATTCCCTTTGCTCTGACCATGCGGAAGAATAAATAGTGCGGTTAATTGGTACCTGATCTTAATTTTCTTGGAACTAGAGGATCGACAGCATCACACCGCTCAGCCACCTTTGAAATAGAAAGAATGAGCTCAAAGATGCGTATAACGAACAGAAAGCAAATGATTGAACACGGACATTGTAAAAGGCACGAAAGATACCTTCCCAAGGGTCCTCACTCTTTTCCAACTAACCAGGCCGCTGAAGCTGGCTGTAGACAGCGAGCAGAGTACTGCATCATCACAGACCTGATCAGATCCCCCCGCCTCTACCTTGCTGTTCATGTCGCTGTTGCTTGATCTCCACTTGAGGGTCTTAGCCTTCAGTTTCTTCTGCCTCAATGCTGCCTTGTGATCTCCACCTTTTCTCTCCTTCCCGTTACAACCTGGAGACAAACAATATGCAACAGCAATTAGGCGGTTATGCTTATTTATGCCCTACGGACTATGGTGTAGATTCACTCTCTGTGGTCGAAAATTCAGTTCACTGTTAGTATTTAGTGACGTGAGGAATTGCAGATCCAGTAGATTAGTGGTTAAGATCAAAAGAGGAGCTGAGAAATGGCCACGAAACACCATGGCTAGCCAGTAAAAGAGTTTATTAATTGTTTGTCACATAGTCTCGAGCTTCTCTGATAAAACCAATTTGTAGTTTTAGGAGAAGCTTAGCTCTCCTCAACCATGTATTAGTTGACCAGGCAACAGGAAAACGTTTGGGGTCGCATGCATCTCCCAAGGTATGAACATTGACTGATTCCATGTGTTGATTTGTTTTTGCTATACCTTTTCAGATCACTTTTGAGGGGGAGCGGACAGTGGTAGATATGTACAAGTTCATCAAGAAACATGCTAGCATCCCTTTCAAGTTGAAGCGCCAGGAGTCAAGAACCGAGAGCACTCAGACGGAGGGTGTGAAGAGCTCTGGTACGAACCTGAAGGACGAACTGTAGGGCATTGAAGTATCATACATGGCAAGGATCACCGTTGATTGAGTGTTTCGATAAACCCTTCCTGATCCTTGCCTATATATTGTACTCCCTGTACCCATATCAATCTATCACGATTTCCCGAGACCTATTCGCTCTCACATGTAGCTGAGGGTTGGCTGTTAGTTTTGAGGTGGATGTGGATCCTCCTCTGCAATCTTCCCTTCCCTTGCTGGATGACGAGGGAGGAGGAGAAATCAGTACTAGTAGAAGAGTGGTCAGCTTGAGGATTTAGAGGAGTGAAATTGGAACAGATCGGCATATATATCTTTTTTCCTTTATCATGCGTCTGTTTTGCTGTCTTTACTTTGCTTTCAGTTTTGAAGAAAGATGGTGCTCGGATTTATACCATATAGATGGAGGTCACGGAAAACAGAAGGTGCGTGGAGCTATGAATTATTATATACACACACAAACAAACAATGCTAGCTGGAGCTGGAGCTGGAGCGAACTCCCCTGGAATGGAATGGAATATATATACAGAGAGATCTGATGACGACTGGATGATACTATAGTGAAGGGGAGCGCTCTATGCATGAGCAGGAGGCAGAGCGATCTCAATGTCTGGCTCCGCCACTGCCACTGCCATTGCCACTGGTGGCCCCCTGTCCCTGGAACTGGAACCAGTGGCCCTGAGCGTCGGCAGCTGTAGCGGTTGTGGTGGGCGATGCCACAGCGTGCCTGGCCCTCCATCTGAGAATCTGGAGGAGGGCGGAGTTGGTGCAGATGGCGACGCTGAAGCCCGCGAAGGTGGACAGGATGATGGCGATCACGGCTTGCATCCGCACCTGCTTGGATTGGTTGATTGGTTCACACACCACAGCACAGCACAGCAGGATGATGACATGATCAAATGCGTGGACAGTGGTAGAGAGATGCATGGACCTAAAGTCTAAAGATGATGGATCAAGCTAGGTTCTTACGTATCTGTAGAAGATGTGCGTGAAGAGCACAATGAAGAGGAACTGCACTGCAGAGTAGATCCATACATATCTCCTGGACACCATCTTTGTTGTGGTTAGGGAGGAGAAGAGGCCAAGGACGCAGGCGAAGGGCAAGGAGATGGCCAGAGCCGCCGTGCCATGGTCGCCGACCTGCATTTCCATTTTCATTCTGATCAGCCGCTGTTCCAGGAAGGAGGAAGCAGAAGTAGAGAGAGAGCAGGCAGCAAGCAACTGACCAGCAGCTGTTCCAGGAAGCAGAAGTAGGCGAGCATGCTGACGATGACGAGGATTGGCGTGCCGTGCCACACCCTGTAGCTGCTGTATCTGCTGGTGGTGGTTGCGGTAGGATCACCAGCACCACCATCAGCTTGCGTAGTGCCCTGCAGCAGCTGCGCCTGTGCCTGAGCCAGAGCCACCGCGGCCTGAACGACGGATGGTGGACGGGCAGGGTCGTCAGGGTCCGGCAGGCGCCGCAGGGTGACTGGAAGGTTGAGCACCTCCTGGCTGCACACGTCGCAGGTGCCGTTGCCCTTGATGCTGAACCACTTGATGGCGCAGGCCCTGTGCGCCAGGGCCAGCTCGCCCTTGCAGCAGCACTCCAGCTTGAGCACCGCCTCCTCCGACAGGGCTACCATGCAGATGCGGCACACCGCCTCCTCGGCGGCGATATCTTGTTCCTCCTGTTGTTCTTCTTCCTCCTCTTCTCCTCCGGCTGTGGCGCTTGCTGGCCTGATCTAGAGGAGGAGGAGGATGAAGAGGAACACGCAGCGGAACCACGTCTGAGCCGCCTGAGAGAGCTGGAGTCTGCCACTCTCCTCGACCCTTTTCCTTTTGCGGTGCTGCTGAATCGCCTGGCGACGCTCGTAGCTGGCACGGACTGCGAGCGGCATACCTGCTTCAGCTTCTCCTCCTCGTCCTTGTTCTTATCCTTGGCAGCACCAGCACCGGCACCGGCAGCAGCAGCAGCAGCAGCATGCTCGAGTTGGTGTTGATCAATAATGTAATCATCCAAGGTGGAGCTGGACAGGGATGCGCCGGCGGGCGCCCATATTCTGAAGCTGAAGATCTTGGAGAAGGACAGCGACCGGCCGCCGCCGCCGTCTGCTTGCTGGCTATGACATGCTTCATCTGTTGATCTCAGGCTGCGTGCTGGCAGAAGGCAGCTCGTCTGCTTATGCTTATTCCCGGTGGGTGAGGACGAGGACGATGACGAGGAGGAGGAGATGTCGTCGTGGTCGACTTCTTCTTCTTGATGGCCCTGCACCTGCACCTGCCCCTGATCATCTACAGCTACAACAGATAATAATAATGTGCCGCCATGTTCCAGCATGGAAAGGCCGCCATCGTCTCCCATCGGCAAAGTGGAGCCCTGCGCGCACAGGCAGCAGATCGAATCAATCGAATAATAGGCTAGCCTGCTGGACGGATCGAAATTAAAGGCAGCTCTGATGAAGATGAACATGGAGAGAGCTCCAGGTCGAGCTCGAGCGAGCAACTGATGGATATGATGGGTGTTGGATCGACAAGGAACGATGGAAGCAGCCCACCCACCCCACCCAACGTACCTGTGGTTTATGATGAACCATGGCGACGCGACCTGGAGCCTGGAGGAGATCGGAGGTAGCTGTGTCTGTGTGTGTGGCGAGCTCGATATCGAGGCTGGAGCACGAGCAGTGACGGCTTGCGACGACGATGATAGGATTGCAATTGCAATTGAAGAAGAAATCATGCATCATATATCATCATAGTATCATGCACCCGGCCACCTGTGGATGTGGCTGTGGTGCTGCTGCTTGCTTCCCCAATTAATCCAATCCAGAATTAATAATAATCCCTGGTACAGCGTACGGTCACTACTACAGAATCGATTTTTAGGGGTGGCTCGTAACCATTTATAGCGGCGGTTTGGCCAGCCGCCCCTACCGAACCGTCTCTATAAATCATGCATTTGTAGGGGCGGTTCCCAGACCGCTCCTACAAATCGATTTGTAGGGGCGGCTGTAGTACCAGCCGCTCCTACAAACAGGTATTTGTAGGGCCAGTACGTTTTCCCGTAAAAAAAAATTCAAATTTACAATTCAAAATCGCGTTGTCGAACGTCCCGCGACCAACATTCCGAACCGCGTTCGCGTTGCCGAACGCCCCGCGACCAACATTTCGAACCGCGTTCGCGTTGCCGAACGCCCCGCGACCAACGTTCCGAACCACGTTCGCGTTGCCGAACGCCGCTCGACCGCGACTACAAGCACAAGAGTATTCTATAAACTACAATTACAAGTCCAATTCATAAGAATATATACAGCCCATCATTAAATATACAAATTCCATATACATTCTTATCAACGTCCTAGAGCTAGCCTTTCAGTCTTACGAAGGTGTTGGTACTGAGGATTTGTACCTAACTCAGACTCTCGGTCATGGTAGGCGCCTCTGACGTGTACAATCTAGTCAAATATGAAGTTGCAAAGGTCGCCGAAGAGCTCTAAGAGTTGGTCATCCTTGTATGGGTCTCTTTTCATTCCTTTCTCTTCTCTCCACTACAAGAGAACAAGTTTCGGTTTAGTATTTGATACCATGTACGAAGTTTTTATACTACGGGTGAAGAGGTTCAAACTTACCCTTAAGGGGTGTCTCCTATAGGCACCGATGTCACTCATCATAGAACATATATAGTATCCACAATGTACACTCCTAGACCTCTGCTTGGGGCACTTTGTGTTTTGCATATGAAAATGTTAAGTAATGCTTTTGACAGCCATGTAACGGAGTACTGAAGAAGTAAGTTACACTTACCGCACATAGTGTTTTTATAGCCAGCTTTTCCTTCCTTGCTGGATCATGCCTTCCATGATGATTAGTGACATAGAACCTAAATGCCCTGTTCGAATTATTTTAGCAAATACAACTTGTTAGTATCCAAAAGTGAACGTTACAAGTACTGTATACAAACATATAAGCTAATGAGGATTGTCGATATGTATACGTCTTGAGAATCGATATGAAGTCTTTGTATGTCACCGTGTCCCTATCTAATGAATCAAAGACCCATGCCATGCTCCTCCCGACATCGACGGCTATACAAATCCAGTGGTTGCTGCATGGATTTAATCATAGAACTAGATAAGCTCTTTTGCATCGAATAAAATATATCGAACAAAGCTTTAAGTATAGAGTTGAACTTACTCGAAGTTGTATGGTAGCCATATAGTAGAGTGTTGTTGGAGATTTTTGAAAGCCATGGCAATGTATGCCGCAACCTTAAGGGACTCTTCCCTTAGTTTCGTCGTACGGATGCGCTCTTTCTCCTGAAGAGTCCTTGCAACAGCTAGCTCTTTGGCATTCAGTGTCCACCATTTAGGGTAATTAAAATTTGTTTGGGCTATAGCTTAAGGGTCTACATACCCGGCTTTCACACTTGGCATTTGTTTGACAATATGCACTTGTATTCTACAAATCACGGCGTGGGTTAGTTACAATAAAATTCAAAGATTACATTCATATCATATCGGGAGGACAAGGACTTACAGGCACCACGTGCGAATTAGATTCATCTCCATTTCTCTCAGGTGAAAGCGTGTGTGTATGTCATTGAAGTCAAAGACAATTTTCCCGACTGGGCTTTCAAATGTGCCGATGGGGAAGCATGCTTGTATGATATCTATGCTCGTTGGGAGAACACGCAAGTACCAATCATGGAACCTTCTCATTCCAAGTGGTAGGCACTGGATGTCCCGGTTTGGTAGGAAGGGCTTGCCTCTTTCATATGTTTTCGGGCAATCCTTTGACCATTCGATGGCATCAACATTTGGATACTGCTTTGCAATTTGGTGGAGTTTGCTAGTGACGGCCTCCTAGAACCCCGTGATGGGACTTTTTTTAACTTGGTTCTCAGGCTTGAACTGGTCATGGGAATACCACTTGGACACCGACGAGACGTCTTTGATTGGAACATAAACTAGCCTTATGTTGATTGGAATCTTCTTTCAAAGTTCCCATTCAGGCACGTCCTCATCTTCTTGTGCATCACCTTCTTCAGGAGGCACTCGTTGTTCATAAATCGGTTGTGCTTGTTGAGAAGACTGTGGCATCTCATCATGCACTTGCTCGGTACGAGCTGGAGAAGGTTGTGGCATCTCATCAGGCACATGCTCGCTAGGAGGCGGGGAAGAATGTGGCATCTCAGGAATGTGGGGGTCACGAGATGGTGAAAATATCTCCCCGACCTCAACAACTCGCTCCAAATTTAGGAGAGGGGGAGGCGGCAAAGAAGTAGTCAATATAATGTCCTGTTTGTGCCAGAGGATGAACTACCCCATAACGTCTCCGACTAACACCAGCCCATCGGGAGTTGCGTAGTCTATCCTCCACTGTATGAACTCGGGCTTCACTGTATGCACCTCGACCCTAGTGTAGTCTAGTGGTATCTTATTATTGTGGTGTAAGCCACCGGGAGGATATGCCACACCCGTTGCCACCTCCATCACAGTGTTCTACCGGCCGCTGAGAAACACCAAGGTGCAACTAGTTGGTTCCCGTATGCGATCGACTGGGGTTGTGGCTGAAGTGGAACCTTGGCTGCTAGGAACTTTTGAAGGGCTGCCAACTAATGTCAGTTCTCTCACTAATATCCGTGGCTCCATAGACAGTCCTTGCTCCTCCAGCGCCTTCGCAACTAGAGCCTTCACTTGGAGCTCAAGACTAGTCTCCCAGTCTCGGCCATGTTTCTTGTACATGTGCCTGTTCTCTTTGAATCCTTGCTTCTAGATCGTCCTTTTCCCTAGCCCCCTGGTGTGGCCTATGTCCTCCTTGTTTCCCAAGCCAAGGCTAAGCTCGTCCCTCTCTCTAGAAGGATTGAATGAGCCCTTCTCCTTATCTTCAACATATTTCAGTATCCTTGATACCGCCTCTTGGGTCTCTGGCTTATCAAACTTAAGATTACTACCGGATGATTCTGTACTCCTCGCATATATCCAGTTCCTTGAGCGTACCTTCAAATTTGTCACATCGATATTCCCAGTAGCTGCGGCCTCTTCATTCATCTTCCTAAATTGTTCTTCCTTGGCATAGTAGCCACCGGGGCCTAGATGATGGTGGTGTTTGTTCCTCTTCGCCAGCTCGGTGTTACGGGCACTAGGCTTCAATGCCTCAGGTGAAGTCTTCTGAGCCACAAGCTCCTCCCATTGACTAGGAGTTATTTTGCCAAACTCGTTGAAGGGAGTTAACCCCTTTTGGATATACTTCGTGTTGAGCTCCGACCTCCAACGTCGGAATGACTCTCCCATCATCCTGATAGCATTTTTTTACCAATTCGTGCTTACCCTCCAAAAATCTAAAATTGAGCTTCAGCTGCCTATCCCATAGTGCATTCTTTGTGTTCTCTGGTACCTCTTTCCAGTTAGGGATTACTGGGTTCAATTTATCTCTTACTAGGGCCCCGATCGCATTATGGAATCGTCCTCTTAATTCCTTCGGCTCAAGGATCTCCCCTGCTGGCCCGATCTCCGTTATTACATAGCATGCCTTATCTGGATATAAATTTCCTTTTCTATCCCCTCATTTCCTCTTAGGATTAGTAGTCATGGTTGTGTCTTGAGGTTGTGGAGCAGAGGCATCATGATCCGTCTCTATGGCTGTTGCCTCTGCTCTCCTTTCCTCTACTCCGTCTTGTCCAGCGAGATGTCGCGGATGTCGATGTCATCTTTTCTGAGTTTCAGGAGGGACCTGTATATACGACAGGTCAAAGTATTAGTGGAGGTAACACAACCAAAGTTTTAGCAAAATTTACAAGCTAAGGCTTTTCCCTACCTCCTCGTTCGGGTCAAAATCCTTGTCCAAATCTTCCTCCATTGACCTCCTTCTGGCTTCACGTGGGAAAGGATCCTCGGGACTTTCATATCCCTCTTCTAAGTCATCATCATCATCATCCTCTTCTTCTTAGCCTTCAGCAGCCTCTCTTGCTCTTCCTTCTGCTCCCCCTTCCTCCTCGTCACACTGCTCCTAAGTAAGCATCACTTCTAGATCCTTTTCTAACTCGTTATCGAACTGCTCCTGAGTTAGCTGGTCCTCTAGTGCTTGCTCCTCATAGGTTGGGTGCTCATCATACTCAGGGCATCGGGCTACACTGTCTGGTGTCCGTGATATTATTTCGCGCTTTGTTCTAATAGATGCAAGAAAGTGTGCTTTAGGTACGTGAGAAGGTATAAGAAATAAAAAAGGGCTATAAACCAAAGTAGTCCTATAAAACACCAATATATCAAAAAAAGAGTAGTAGCAGTGGTAGAGGCCTCAAAAACATGTCGATCATCATCTGATCTTGAACTTGGAGCATCAAGGCATCATAACAGAGAAGAGAGGAGAAGGTAATGTAGGGGCAGCTGCTAATGATGCCAAGTTCCTCACAAGTTCTTGATCATCAGCTCATATTCCATATAATGTATGGACTTGGAAAATTTCATCATCGACAAAACAAAGGAGAGGAGAGGAGAGGGGAGATTTGGCAAAAAAACCAACAGCTGCTTAGCAAACATAGTGCAACAGCTGATGGCAAAAGACAGGACAACAAGTTCTGGGCGAGTCCTGGGAGATTTGGCAAAAAAAGCAACAGCAGCCAATAGTTAGTAGCTAAAAGTAGCAAGTAGTAGTAGTAAGTAGAAAGTAGCTGAGTAGAGTAAGTGTAGCAGTAGAATGGTAGTAGTAGAGTAAGAGCAGCAACCACTTAGGAGTAGCAATTAGTAAGAGGAGGAGGAGGAGGAGGAGTAGGAGTAGTGGTGGTGGTAGTAGTAGTAGCAGCAGCAACCACTACACACCAGTAGTATATAAGCAAAAAACAGAGAAGGAGTGGTAGTAGTAGAGTAAGAGCAGCGGCCACTTAGGAGTAACAAGTAGTAGTAGTAAGTAGAAAGTAGTTGAGTAGAGTAAGTGTAGCAGTAGAATGGTAGTAGTAGAGTAAGAGCAGCAACCACTTAGGAGTAGCAATTAGTAAGAGGAGTAGTAGTAGGAGCAGTAAGAGGAGTAGTAGTAGGAGTAGTAAGAGGAGTAGGAGGAGGAGGAGGAGGAGGAGGAGTAGTGGTAGTAGTAGTAGTAGCAGCAGCCACTACACACCAGCAGTATATAAGCAAAAAAATAGAGAAGGAGTGGTAGTAGTAGAGTAAGAGCAGCAACCACTTAGGAGTAGCAAGTAGTAGTAGTAAGTAGAAAGTAGTAGAGTAGAGTAAGTGTAGCAGTAGAGTGGTATAGTAGTAGAGTAAGAGCAGCAGCCACTTAGGACTAGCGAGTAGTAAGAGGAGGAGGAGTAGGAGTAGTAAGAGGAGGAGGAGTAGTAGTAGTAGGAGTAGTAGTGGTGGTAAGAGGAGTAGTAGGAGTAGTAAGAGGAGTAGTAGTAGTAGTAGTAGTAGTAGTAGTAGTGGTATGAGTAGTAGTAGTAGTAGTAGTAGTAGGGAAGAAGGAACGATGGAAAATGGTTAGTACTTAGTACAGTTTCACGAGTAATGTTTCAAGAGACAGAAGTCATCACTCGCAGCACCATAGGATGTGTACGGATCCAGGAAACACAAATAATAGCTAGGAAAAATAATCATGTTATCAGACATGTAACCGGTTTGTGCGCCAAACAAAGTAGCTATTCTTTTAGCATATAAACAAGGCATAGCTTATGAATGAGCATCGAGCACGTGTTATGACAAATTAATTGTGCAAAACAACAAAGAAGCAAGGAAGACGCTTTGAAAAAAACCAATAAAACATTTAGTGGGAACAATCAATAAGTAAACCTAGTCCAAATATATGTGAACAGGTATCTGGAGTTTGCATCTAGTAGTTTATTTAGTCTCAGGACTAAAAACATTCAACGTGTGCCAATTGTAAAACATCACATGCTTCTAGTTAATCTTGTCCAATAAAGTCAGGAAGTGCACAGCTAAAAAACAGCCAGCGTACGTGCAATCTTTAGTTTATACAGTTGAGATATCCAACTTATCACAAAAATCTGACCACAGTAAAGCTTTACGACCACTGATAGAGAAACAACTAGATGAAGAAGGCAGATAAACAACATAAACATATTTGTTTATTTATATTTGCTCTCAAATCAGCAGGTTGCTGCATGAGGTAGCCTTCCAACGCTTGTTGGTGATCTCAGATCCTAGACGAACGTGACAGTCCTCCTTAGCAAATTATAGGGTTTTTAGATCAAAGATTAAATGCCTAGAAAGACAGCAATATAATTGAGTACCAGGTTACTGAGGTTTTAGAACAGTACACAAATATTAAAAGTAACACAGGTTATATGCTCACAGGTTTAACTAACTGATCAGCAAGTAATCAGTTCAACAGTAGAGATAAAAATACTAGGCAGGTAATAAGACAATACTGAAAATAATCAACACTATCCTTCACTGCCACATTGTCTCACTACACTGCATTGTATCATCGAGAAATTTAATCCGCCCACGCAATTGCAATCACACCCAAGTAACACAGTACTAGCAGATTGCACAAATGTAAATATCTAAATTGAAAACCAAGAGGGGCAACAGGTAACTCACAGCACGTAGATTGCACCAACCCGAGAAGCAGAGGTACACCGCGCAGCAGGGAGCCCAGGAACCAGGCCACGGTTGACAGCACCAGAACAAAGCAGTACGGCACCACACAGGCTCACGTATAGCAACGGCACGTCGCCGGTCAGAACCAGCAGCACAACACACCACTACCAGTACCAAGTCGCCGCGTCGGGCACCAGCCAGAAGAGCCAGCACCACCGCACGACCAGAGGTATGAGCCCCAAGAGAACACGTCAATCCTGGTTGGAATCGGTCAGAGCTTCGTCGGATCCCGGTTGAAGGGGGCGCGCGGGTGCGCCGCCGCTCGCCGGTCGAGGTGCGTGGGTGCGGGGAGGAGTAGGCATGCGCGGAAACCCTAGGGTGGGGAGAAGCAGGCAGGAGGGGGCGCAGAGGCCACCCGCCGGTGGAAACCCTAGGGAGGCGCGCGGGTGCGGGGAGGAGCAGGCGCGCGCGGAAACCCTAGGGCGGGGAGGAGCAGGCGGGAGGGGGCATGGGTGTGGGGAGGAGTAGGCGCGCGGGTGCGGGGAGGGGGTGCGGGTCCGGGAGGCGGCGTCGGTGGAAATCCTGACGGCGTCGGAGGAGAAGAGAGCGCCCAACAACAGTAGGCGCGCGGCGTCGGAGGAGAAGAGGCGGCGTCGGTGCGCCCTTTCTTTTATAGTCGGGATGATTTGTAGGGGTGGTTCCTGATCCAACCGCCCCTACAAATGCATTTGTAGGGACGGTTCCTGATCCAACCACCCCTACAAATATTTTTTTTATTTTTTTAAATTATTAATTCTGTATTATAAAAACAATTGTGTATATATAAAACAATTGTGACCAAAATAAAAGTACTATAAAAACAATTGTGTATATGCACAAATATAATATTTTGTATTATTCTATATATGAAGAAATATATATATATATATATATATATATAAACAATTGTACTCAAAACAATATAGAAAACAAAAAACAAAAATTAAAAATTTGAATTTTAAAACTTCGACTACAATTTTATGACATTATATGAAATAAAATGAAAATATTGTAAACATAAAAGTTGTATAACTCATCAACTTGTACAACTTTTATTTTGGTCATCTTATCATGTGACTTTGTTTGAACGATTCAAATTTTGAAATTCAAACAATTTCAACTTGAAACAATATTTTGAAAGAGTAAATGATTCAGATGAAAAACTCATGAATACCAAAGTTGTAGAACTCATCAATATGTATAACTTTTATTTTGATCATATTTTTATTTGACCAAATTTGAACAGTTGAAATTTTAAATTTCACTAAATGACAACTTCAAACAAGATTTTGAAATCTTAAATGATTTCAACAATAAAAGTCGTGAACATAAAAGTTGTTGAACTCCTCTCTATCTACAACTTTTATTTTGGTCACTTCTTCATGTGATAAAGTATTAGTAAACATTGTTCATAAATTCACATATGACTCATAGTTTCATGAACTAGACGAGAAACATGTTGATTTGTGAACAATGTTTACTATCACTTTGTCAGATGAAAAAATGATCAAAATAAAAGTTATAGATCTTGATGAGTTATACAACTTTGGTATTCATCACTTTTTCAGCTGAAAATCATTTAATGGTTGAAAATCTCGTTCGAACTTGTTATTTTTTTAAATTTGAAAATTTGAAGTGCTCAAACTTTGATAAATGAAATTTTGTAGTAATAGAGTGGATGTTCAAATAGAGTCATCTGGATGTTGCAAAGGGTAGTCTCACACATATACATAAAATATAGTCTCACACACATGCAAAAATATATAGTCTTACATACGTACATAAATATATAGTCTCACACCAATGCATAAATGAAGTCTTACAAACACACACTTACACAAATACTCCACGTTCAACAACTAGCTAGCCCGCTGTAACAACTTTTCCTTTGACACATTTTTGTTCCCATGGCATTATGTCTTTGGGGAGGTTCTTTTCCACAATACTGATCTTCTTAGGAAAGTCTGTGAATAACGGCATCTCATCGTAGTTATTGTAAGCTTAAACATCGTCCACGCCATCAACTCCAATAATGTGTTGTTTCCCAGAGGCAACCACGTGCTTTGTCTTCTTCTTCGGAGGGAGGTTACTTTGTGGGTCAGACATATAGAAAACTTATGCGACACGTGAAGCGAGCACCTAAGGGTCATCTTGGTAGCCTAGATTCTCGAGGTCCAGGACTCTTAATCCGATCTCGTTTAGTTAGTGTTGTTTGATCCAGCGGCATCGAAACAGGGCCACCGTTATATCCCTTCCATAGTCAAGTTCCTATATCTCTTCAATGATGCCAAAGTATTAGATCTTTCGTCCTAATCCATCGAGAGCCTCTATTCGAACGCCACTGTTTTGGTTCACATATTTACTATCCTTTGCGTGGGTATAGTACGCATACCCATTGATGTCATAAGCATTCCAAGATGTCACTTGTCTCGATGGCCCCTCCGCCAACCTACTGATGGTAATAGAGTCTATGGTTTCTCCAGGCGGTATGTTTTGGTCCTTCAACTATGTAGTTAGTCGTTGCTTGTGTTGTTTCATGACCCAATCATCCGAACGGCCATTTCTCTCCGCCATAATGATAGCCAAATGTTCATCAATGTACGGTTGCTTCAGTTGTGTACTCTACAAGACACTATAATGTGCTCGACTCACCTCTTTGTAATCATGGTCGATGAACACTTTTCTACCACTGGTGCCCTTTCCAGCCAGCCTACCCTTGTGACGAGAATCGGGTTTACCAATTTCTTTCTGTATTTTTAGATACTCTTGACAGTATTCGACGACTTCTTCAGTACTGTAACCCTCTATCATGGAGCCCTCTGGGTATGCTCGATTATGCACGTATCGACTTAGAACCGATATGAACCGCTCGTAGGACCATATTTCATGCAAGTAGCAAGGGCCTAGCGCCTGTATTTGATGAACCATGTGAATCATGAGATGTGGCATTATATCAAAAAAAGCAGGAGGTAAACACATCTCCAGTTGGTTTTGTGTCTCCACCACAAATTCATGTAGGTCACTCAGCTCTTGCTTGCCAATCGTCTTCTGTGAGATCTTCGAAAAGAAGTAGCACATACGGGTGATGGTCATTTTCAAGAACTCTAGCTTTATAGCCCTGATTGCAATAGGTAGAAACATTGTCAGCATCACATGGCAATTGTGAGCCTTGCAGTGTGTTATTGACAAGTCCTTCATCGACACTAGCTTCTTCACATTTGTTGAAAACCCAGTCGGGACTTTGATCCCCCTCAGAAAAGTGTATATAGCTCTCTTCTCGTCAGGTGTTAGGTTGAAGTATGCCGCGGGCAGAGTGTATTTTCCATTAGCCTCAGGTACCGGGTGAAGCTGTGGCATCACGTTTAGCTACACCATGTCTTTCCGTGCTTTCAGACCATCCTTTGACTTGCTTATGTCCATCAAGGTAGCAATGAGACTCTCAAAGACATTCTTCTGCATGTGCATAGCATCAATGGCATGAGAGACCTCCAAATCTGACCAATAAGGCAGATATTGAAAGAAGATCGACTGTTTCTTGAAAGGTACGCCTTCGACAGGAGGTGTGCTTTTATCTCTGTTCGTCCCATCTGGATTCTTCTTTCCATAGACGATGTGTATGTTTTTCACCATTCTGTACACGTGTTCTCCGTTATGACGTCTCTCCGGAGGGGGTTCAATCTCCGGGGCGTTGTCATAAAATCTAAAGAACAATTTGCTGCGGTACTTGTGACTTGTCTTTAGGAAGCGTCGGTTTCTTAGGTAAACTATCTTCTTGGATGCATCCAGGTACACCCATGTAGTACCATCCAAGCAAACCAAGCATCCCGTCTTCCCTTTGATCTGTCCAGACGAAGCAAACAACGCGGGGTAATCATTGGTAGTAACAAATATTATTGCTCTACATATGAATTCCTCCTTTCAGAACGCATCGTACATCAGCTCCCCATGCCTCCATAGCCTCTCCATTTCTTGTATCAAAGGCTCGAGGAACACGTCTATATCAATGCCTGGTTGTTTAGGGCCAGAAATAAGAATAGTGAGGAGAAGGTACTTTCTCTTCTGACACAACTATGTTGGGATGTTGTACATGGTCAAGATCACTGGCCATGTGCTGTGGTCGCTCATCCTCTCATTGAAGGGATTCATTCCATCGGTGCTCAAGCCAAACCGTACATTTCTTGGGTCATCGCTGAATTCTTTGTGCTTCTCATCAAACCTTTGCCACTGACTACAATCAGCCGGGTGTGCAATCTTATCATCATCCACCTTGCGCTCACATCCCACCATGTCATGAGTGCGGCTTCTTTAGGGTTTATGAATTCTTCTCTGCTTTGCATCGTTGCCTAATAGAGTGTCCTCTGAGGGTTGAGATTCTTGTACCACCTTTTTTGTACCCTTCTTATTCCTCTCTTTTTTCTGTGGAGGGTTCGTCCCCACTGTAAAGGTCATTGTTCTTGTACCGGCTGGCCCCACACCAGGGACATTTATCCAGTGACTTGAACGTTTCGCCACGAAATAGTATATAGTGGTTCGGGCATGCATGGATTTTTTCAACCCCCATTGTTAATGGACTTATGACCTTCTTCGCTTGATATGTGTTGGCGAGAACTGAGTTTGGTTGTGGCAGCACCCATGACAGGAGATGCAATAGATCATTGAAACTACAGTCTGACCAGCCGTACTTAGCCTTCAGGATGAGCTGCTCAAGCACAATTAGCAATTTTAAAGATAACAATTAGCAACAATTATACTTTATCCAATATCTTTTCATACAAACCCTAGTCCAATTTCATCAAACATAAATTTATAAAAAAGAAATTAATAAAAAAACCAAACCCTAGATCTAGATCCACATGCACATGAAACATCCAAAAAACTAACTAATTGTTCACTAAAATCAAGAAACATGGATATGATCTTGTTCCCATCCCTAATTTATCATAGTACATTTAAAACTTGGGTCTAATTTGCTTCATAAGTAGCTCAAGCACCATAGAAGAGAGAGAAAAATAAAACTCTAATTACTCACTAACCAACCATTAAAATAACAAAAAAAAGTGTGGAATAGCATTTTCTTACCTTCTACAACCTCTTCACCAAAGAATTTGAGACAAAAACCTTCCCCCTTAGTAGAGCAATTTTTAGGAGGTGCCCAAGGCCTCCCCACCTTTATTTCACGGATTGGAGTGAGTGACCCGAGGAGGAAGAAGGTGGTGCAGCTGTCTTATATGTGGGTCATTTGTAAGGGCGGTTGGTGATTGAGCCGCCCCTACAAATCGGAGCTATGTATACGGGGGGGGGGGCATTTGTAGGGGCGGCTGGTGATTAAGCCGCCCCTACAAATCGAAGCTATGTATATGGGGGCATCTGTAGGGGCGGCTCAATCACTAGCCGCCCCTACAAATAGCAACTCCAGAGGCGGCTGGTGATTGAGCCACCCCTACAAATCAGACCGCATTTATAGGGGCGGCTCGTATCACCAGCTGTCCATGTTGTTCCATTTGTAGGGACGGCTGATGTCTGGGCATCCGAGCACGTCACTGTAGGAGCGGCTCCATCACCAGCCGCCCCTAAAAAATAAACTGTTGCTAAAAATCATTTTTTACGTAGTGGGTACTGCCACTCATAGATGGTATTAGTGGTAGATATCTAGGTTTAATTTCCATTGAAAAGCAGGTTGGTTGGTTGGTTAACCGTGGCTGGCATGTCACTCGATCACGCGGGCGGCCGGGGCGTTGCTATTATTTGGTAGCGTTGGAGGGAACTGAAATACAGGAGCTAGCTAGCTCCAACTACATGAGCAAGAGCAATGCGATTAAGCGGTGGATAGAGATGACGTACGGTTCAGACGACTATTCTCTAGCTAGCTAGCTCATCTATCCAGTAAGCTAAGCTAAGCAATCAAGCAGCTTGCAGGACACGATCGACGGCGGCGTGGTTACGATTACGACTTTGGGATGATGGAGCTACATCAGCCAGCTACTAGCTCTCTAGCTGAGTGGGAACGGGAGAAAGAAACAACCAAGCTGCTGCCTGCCTTCTGGTAGTTAGTGCGTGTTCATTTTGACATCGAGTTGGCTTAGCACGCGACGCGACTGTTGAGCGAGACCACGACACTGACACGATTGACTAGCTAGCTAATTGCAACTACCATCTCACACTCACACTTTACTCTCTGCCTGGCCTGCTCTTTTTCTTTTGTTCAATTCGCACGCAAAATTATTTTGGGTGAATATAATCCCGACTGATTCGGGGGAACCGGTCGGTCGGTCGATTTTGGAAGAAACCCGGCCACCCTCATTCTGGGAGCCTACTTCTTCTCAAATTGGCTAAGCCGGTTTACTAAGCTTTATTCAATTGTAAAATTGGGTTTCATTGTGTTTTAGTCGTTGAGATGATCGATCGAGTTGCACATATATACACCCTGTTTAGCCTGGTTGGGGCTGAGCTGGAAGTGGCTAGAGTGGGCTGATCATTTCAACCCAAACCAGCTGGTATATATACCGGCCAGGCCACCGCTGGTCTCCGTCTCCCTCTTGTATTCGCTCGCGCCATCCTACGGTTCCTCCTTACCAGCCGCCTCCCGCAAACTCCGGCATCGCCCCCTCCCCTCCGATCTCACGCAGCGGCCGCCCTCAACCTCGTGCCATCCCATCGGGGCTCCCCCATCTGCCGTAGCCAAGCTCGGCCCCACCTATCGGACCTCCCGCAGCCACCGCAGCCAAGCTCAGAGCCTCGCATCGGACCTCTCGCATCCGCCACAACCAAGGTCGGCCCCTCCCATCGAATTTCCCGCATCGTCCACCTTCCACCTCGCCCACTGCACCTCCCGCATCCACCGCCTCCAACTCCGGCAGTCAGCCTCAGTCGTATCCCCAACCGCGCTCACCCTTCAGATCCGTCCATCTCCGAATCCATCCTCGACGTCATGCTCCTCCAACCAGCTCCGCCCGTTTGTCGGTCGCCGCTAGGGTCGTGGCCGTCAAGGTCATCGTCGTCTCCACCGCCACAACCGGTAAGACTTCCGGATCTGTGTGCATTTCCTTTGTGAAATGGTCTGCCCGAGGATGGAGTATGGGGTTACGACGGAGATTCACATTTAGGTCTATGGATTTTACAAAGTTATAGTTCTGGTACATTTATTTATCTTTTCATTGGATTGTAGAACACTAATTCAAATTGTGTTTTGAGAACTATTGAACTCGGCTGCGTATGCGTGCAGTCCAGTAGGAAATCCTCAGGGTGGCCTTATGACTTACATTAACTATAGTAATAAGCGCCATTTCTATTAACTAATCTAGATAGTAATATATACATTCTGATGAGGTTGTACGGTAGCAACAGATTAGTGTCATGCATGGCCTATCTATGGTTTGCAAAGCATTTTCAGTTAGATAATTAATATGGTGCCTTTGATGAGACAAGTTAGAATACATATAATCATGTTTTCTTAATATTAGGTCTCATCATTTGAGGTTAATCCTTGAACGGAAGTCTATGTTTGTAAGAATATTGTTTTTATTCAGTGCTATGAAGTCGTGCACTTGTGTTGCCTCTGTAATGCACATGTGAAAGCTCTAGTTTGGTTTTGGTAAATTGATGAAACCCTAAGTGCTAACCTAGCTTGTCAAGTGATCATGAGATAGGTAGCACATTCCAAGTGGTGAAGCAAATGAAGATCATAACATGATGATGGTGATGCCATGATGATGATCAAGTGCTTGGACTTGAAAAGAAGAAAGAGAAAAACAAAAGGCTCAAGGCAAAGGTATAAATGGTAGGAGCCATTTTGTTTTGGTGATCAAGACACTTAGTGAGTGTGATCACATTTAGGATTGATAGCCGTACTATTAAGAGGGGTGAAACTCGTATCAAAATACGGTTATCTAAGTGCCACTAGATGCTCTAACTCATTGTATATGCATTTAGGATCTAGTGGAGTGCTAACATCCTTGAAAATGATTGTGAAAATATGCTAACACACGTGCATAAGGAGATACACTTGGTAGTTGGCATATTTGAGCAAGGGTTAGGAACTTCACCGGCGGAGTGTCCGCCCATATGCGGACAGTCCGACGGTGCCACCGGCGCCCTAGATAGAAAAGACTGAGGTCAATGTAAGTGACCGGACACTGGTCTCGGTTGGACCGACGCGTCCGGTCAGTGGCAGCAGAGGGCGCGCAACGTCGGTCTCTACCGGACGCTGGGTCACTTAGTGACTGGACGCTGATAGGGTGCGTTCGGTCCTGCTGACGTGGCAGCGCACAGGGGAGTTGCCGTGTGACCGGACGTTGGGTGTGTCCGGTCGAGCATGACCAGACACGTCCGGTCATGAAAATTATTTCTGGATGCTTACTGGAAACGACCGGACGCTGAGGTCCAGCGTCCGGTCACTTTGCAGCAGCGCGTCCGGTCATCACTTGACCGTTGGGATCGGACGCTCAGTATTTTAAGAGAGGGGACATGTGGCGTGCATCGCACGACCAGACGCTGGGGTCCTACGTCCGGTCAATATGACCTGAGCGTCCGGTCACCCCGTGTTATGCCCAGTGAAGGGGTACAATGGCTCTATTTCGTGGGGGCTTCTATTTAAGCTCCATGCCCGGCTCAAGCTTACTCGCTTGGCAATTTGTATTGACATAGCAACCTTGTGAGCTTAGTCAAAGTCCTCCCACTCATCTCCATCATTGATTCATCATCTTTGTGAGATTGGGAGAGAATCTAAGTGCATTGCTTGAGTGTTTGCATCTAGAGACACTTGGTGTTCGTGTTTCACTGTGGGATTCGCTTATTACTCTTGGTGGTTGCCACCACCTAGATGGCTTGGAGCAGCGAGGATCATTGAGCGGAGGGTGGTGATTGTCTCTGGCTTCAATCGTGGTGATTGTGAGGGGTTCTTGACCGTTCCCCGGCGGAGAGCTAAAAGGTACTCTAGTGGAGTGCTCGTGGCTTGTGTAATCCTCATCTTGTGTTGGTTGTGCGGCACCCTATTGAGGGTTTGGCATGTGATGCCAATTAGCGTGTGAACCTCCAAGTGAGTGAATCGCCACAACGAGGAGTAGCTTGCCGGCAAGCAAGTGAACCTCGGTAAAAAATCATTGTGTTCATCATTTGATTTCGAGGTGATTGGTCTTTATTGATATTGATTCTTGTGATTGATTGGTTCACTCCTCAACACGGCGGTATAACTATCTTGCTCTCTCTCGTTACATTACCGCAAACTAGTTATCAAGCTCTTTAGTGTAGCTAGTTGTGAGAGCTTGTTAGTTTGGTTAGTGTGGCTCTTTAGTTAGTCTTTGAAAGCACACTAACTTAGTGTAGTACCATAGCTATTGTGTGGTTAGAGACAATAGAAACTAAAATTGTGGTAGGTGGCTTGCTTTTTAGTAGGCTAGTGCAACACTTGCTTCGCCTCATAATTGTCTAACCGGTTTGTTAAGTGTTGTTGTAGAATTTTTTATTAGGCTATTCACCCCCCCTCTAGCCATTAGGACCTTTCAACATGTTCATACATTTCATAACTTACTTTGTCGTATTCATTCGTTGTAGGAACCTTTGTGCAGTACCATCTGCGCACCACTCCCTACGCTGGCACTGTCATCCTCGTCGTCCTACTCACCTACTGCACGACCACGGTACATCCTACGTCCGCGATCATCCAATCGTCCATTCAAGGTGAGTTCAACTCCGACCCTTTCTCGTTGGACTTAGTTTTTGTGCGACTACGTACGTTTATGCTTGCTACTCAATCCATGGTCGTACTATACACAACCGATGCGTACATTGCTGCCATTCAACAGATGCATGCTCCACGTGCGAACTGGAAAACAACGCATTCCAAACCGCTGCTCAAAATCTGTCAAAATGAGAAGAACCAATACAACTAGTGTAAACAGGGTCCATGTAAGGAAGGGTGGAAGAATGTGTACCAGGGTTGTAGGAATGCAGGGCTGCCGTACGACAAGAAGCAGATCCGCAACAAATTCACAGACATGAAAAAGAAATTTATCAACTGGCACACCCTACAGAACAAAACAGGCCTCGGGCAGGACCCTTGTGGACAAGGACTTGGCACCCAACCACACCGAAGGAGGCAGCCACGAAGCGGTAATGCCTCTTCCCTTTCCTTTGTCATTATGCACTAATCCCAACATGTGGTTTTATTTGCCCTTTTCCACTAATCCCAACATATGGTTACCATTATGCAGGAACCGAGTGCAGATGCAGGAAACTTTGGAGACCCCCCTGCCCACTTCGATGAACTGTGGGCCCTTTTGGGGGATCATCACCGAGAGAGGGGACATTCAATGCTACGGGTGGTGTTCAAGATGTAACACGCACTCCCCCAGGACACCCTTCGTAGCATTTGGCCATTCTAGTGCCGAAGACTCCTCCAAAAGGGCCACGACGGACAATGAAGTCAACAGCCCAAAGAAAGCAAAGAGGTCAAAGGAAGTAGGAGAGTACTTGGCTAACATATCTGACAGCATCAGGGCTAGGAGTGCAAAGCCCACTGAAGCAGAGGAGATGGCTGAGGTCATGTAAATGCTACGTGATGATGGTGTCTCCCAAAAGTTAGAGTTGTTCCTTATGGCATGTGACCTTTTCCAAAAGAGGGGGTGCTGTGAATAGTACAAGAACATCGATGATAGAGAAGATCGTCTCACTTACACCACCTAGACCTAGAAGAATGGCAGAAATGCCAGTAGCAAATAGCATCATCGATAAGCAGTCGCGTGTTTGAGTGAAGCCTACCTAGTTTGCTTTCATACATCATTTGTTTTAGTTGTCACTATGTAACAAACCTTCTGTTGGGCACATTTTTGTTTTCATTTGACCTCGTATATGTCGGACATGGTTTGAGTACCTATGTTGAATGTTTGATGTGGTTTCAATCTAATCTATCTATGCATTAGTGTGGCTTTATAATGTACAACTGTTGTAACTAACTTGTTCCATTTGCTGGTTTGCAGGTTGTTGCAGTGGCTGGGCATCATCGTGAGAACTAGTCAGCGGTGTTGTAAGGTTAGTACTTCTATTCATAAACTAGAAACTTTAGGATGATAACTATTTGTTTGTAGGACTGTGCAATTAATATGATGTTGTTTTGTATCAGGGGACCGATTGCAAAGAGATTGAAGAGGCATGTCGCGCAGTGACAGCGCTAGTGAACATTCAAGTGATTCCATCCTAGTTACTAGGAGGATGTGAGATATGCTGCAGCTGTTGGCGGATACGTAGCCGCTATAGCAGCTAATGTCCTGGTACCACCTCCTTGCTTCGGTTGGCAAGAGTTGAACGGCAGTCAGTGGGTACGCAAGGTTCTTTCTCACCCAAAAAGGAGCGGTCTAAATTTTCGTATGGAACCTACTGCTTTTTTTGAAATGCACGAAATGCTAATTAGTAACCATGGCCTACGAGACTATGGGGACTTTGATACACAGGAGGCTTTAGGGATGTTTCTTTGGGCACTAGCAAAACAAGTCGGACAACGGGACATGGGAGAACAGTTTAAAAGGTGTCTTGGGATGGTTAGCGAGAGGTTTGGTCAAGTGTTGGAATGTGTTGCTAACTTTGCAGATGTGATTTGTACACCTAGGCACGTAGACATGTCAAAAAGTGCATGATAGGCCACACAAGTACACACCTTTATTTGATGGCGCAATAGGCGCTATCGATGGGACACACATCAGGATCAGTGTTAATAGGGTGTTCCATGATGATTACATAAATAGGCACGGTTGGCCTAGCCAAAATGTGGTCGTAGTTTGTGACTTTGATGGGTGGGTTACATTTCTTGTTGTTGGCATGGCGGGGGCAGTTCCTGATATGAGGGTCCTTAGGGAAGCTTGGACTAAACCCAGGTTAATTGCATTTGCTGTTATAAAATTGAACCCGATGTTATCATGGTAATGTAGATGTTTGATGTGCTGATAAGTTGAAGGGGTTGTCATATGCAGGTAGGTACTATCTAGTGGACTCGGGGTATGCAGGTGAACATGGTTATTTGGGGCCACAAAAAAGGCATAGGCACCATTTGAAAGAGTTTGATGATAGGCCGGCTCAAGGTCCTAACGAGGTGTTCAATTTCCACCATGCTAGCTTGCATAATGTGGTGGAAAGATTATTTGGGGTGGTCAAAGCTAGGTGGCACATGTTGAAAGGAGTGCCACACTATCCTAGGGAGAAGCATGATAACATTATTAAGGCAGGTTTTGCCCTTCATAACTACTTGAAAAAGATGAAGTAACTAAGCCACTCCATCCACTAAGCCCACTGTCGATGCAGTGGCTTACTGCAAGTGCAAAAGATTCCATGGACAATGTGAGGATGTGGATTACCCATGGACTGACACATTTGGGGTACATGTAAGCCAATGGTGCCAGTGGCAAGTTGATGATTACGCATGCAAACTGATAGGAATTTGACAATTGTCTCTTTGCAGGTGATGGCTGGAGGTGGACGTTGGAGTGGAAGGGGACTAATGGCTGTCATGACGAGTAGACGGCAACAAGCAGAGCAGTGCATGCGTGAGTGACTATTGTGTTTATACCATGCTGTTGTTGGTGGTTATGTGCCTGAGGAGGGTATAAATTTTGTGTAGCAGCACTGAGGTCATTGGAACAGCTACATGTGTTGTATAATGCTCCAGTAATCCATGTGTACTAGAGTACTGTGTTGCACAAATATACTAGAGTACGGTGTATGTCTTGCTGATGAATAGTACCAAGTCGTAGTTGTTAATGGACAACTTTGTATTTGTATGAAATGTATGCCTTGTAATTGGTGGGTTCAGTTTACTGTTCATTGACACCAAATGTGTAGTGATACCTGGGCTATTGGCGCCAGATTTTGAATGAGCATGTTGAATTCAAATAAGCCATGATCCAACCAGCCGAGCAGGGATCAGCCCACTCCAGCCACTTCTAGCCCAGCTGCCAGCATGAAAATGTGTCAATCGTGCCGGGCACATGAGCAAGCCGGAAGGATCTACTCGATGGAGCTGGAGATCCGCCTGGCTTCAACGCAGGGATGATCGATCCTGCGTACTCCTCCTAAGACATGCCAGTTAATTTGACCCTACAATTGATAAGGAGAGAAAGTTTATCAGTAATTTAAGGTGGAACATGCCGCTCTGTGCCTAGACAGTTCCAAGTGTGACGCTTAGGGAGCAGCCATACAGGAAGAGCGACTGAATAGCCGATCCGCACAGAAATCGATTGTTACGGACTATAAAGCTCGTTGGTAGCGATTGATTTTATATTAACAGGTACAGTGCATGTATATATAAATGAGATTATCAGCTAGGTGGATATTATCAGTATGAATCATTAAGCCAATGAATCTAATGAGAAAATATATAACATGCGAACAAATCGACTATCTAATATAAATGGATCTATTGATGCTCTAAATCTAATCTGTTACCACCAACAGTGAGGTTCGACCAGATCGATGGCAGCTATGATGATAGTAACAAACTAAAACCGAAGAATCCGCAAACACATTCGTACTTCGATAGGCTTTCCGAAAGACATGCTGTACGTGAAGGCTCGGATGAATCGGCTAAAATAGCCGATTCAGGTGAAAAGGACTACAACGTGTGAACAATCGACTATTTCACATGAACAAACCTATGGGCTCCTCAGACTCAGCCTGCTATCTCTAACAATGGGGTTCGACCGGATCGATACAGCCATGAAAAAGACAACAAATCGAATCCTTAAAGCACACAGATCTACTCACGATTAACAAAATCATGGACGCACACTGTAGGTGTTAACGCATAGGCGATCGGCTATTTAGCTGATGCAAGCATAGCAAACAGCTAAGATCACGCCTAACCAAGAACAAATCTACTAACTAGCATTGTCCAATCTACAGTGCCATCAGTGGGGATCGACCAGATCGTTGCAGCCATAATGGTGAACTATAAACCAGATTCAACTAGCCAGCAAACCTCTTCAAGATTACTCATGCCTTAACCGCGTACTATGCATGATCAAGATCGAAGTAAAAATAGCTGATGAAGCATAATCCGTCACTCAGAGTAAGAAAACATCATGTTGTAGTAAAGCGAGCGACGGACTGAAATGATATAAGGCCGATCTAATTTGATCTCGACCGGGCGGATTGATGTTGCTGTAAACTAATAACAATGAAAAACATCAGTAAGATCAGTAACTTAATGAATCTACCCAAAGGACGCCACCCTTAGATAGAGCCGATAACTTGACCTTAATCTAGTTCGAGCAGTGGAGGTCGACCGGATCGATGCAGTCATACTTGAACTAGACAAGAGTCGATAACTAGCTTATACTAGAGTCATAGTGGAGGTCAACCGGATCGATGTAGCCGTACGAACAGAAATATAAGCCATGACGGTACTTACAGACAAGCCAGAGGTCGACCGGACCGATGCAGCCCTGCTCGCTGAAGAACTCGCTGAGATCTACTCTACTCCTACTCCTAAAGGGTGGCCGGAGCCGAAAAAGTAAGTAACTTGTATTTGATTGATTGTGTGTTCTTTACAATAGCCGGGGTCCAATATTTATACCCAGAACCTACGCATGAATCCTACTTAAGCACGACTCATTACAATCTTTGGCATAAGAGAAAACATTCCTAATTTAAGATAACTTGGACCATAATCTTTCCCTTTTTGTAGAGTCCAACATGTTTTTTCCTGACGCCAACCATAGTTTTCATCGTTATCTGCTGGCGCTACCTGAAGAGAGCTGATTCCAGCACTGCATTCGAATCAGCTGATACCGACCTTTATGCAATCGATTCCTTGATGACACGATCTTGGGAGCTTTCGAGTTCCTGCAATTCTTCTTCCCAAATTTTGGTGTAAACACATGCCCCCCAATTTTGGGATAAAAGTAATTTTATTCCAAAATTATCATGCATGTATCCCCGATAGGTCCATAGTCATGGGTGAAGAATCTTGATCTGGGGTCTACTATCTATCACCGTCTTTGCCAGCTTATGAGCCCATGCTTCAAAACTTTACGAGAGCATTATTGCTTCACGGGCGCTTGGATCCATCCTTCAGACTGACTATAAAATGTCTATCCGACTCTAGCGGGAGCAATTCAATAACTTAGTTATGTTTCTTTTCTACCCGCTTTCTCGAGTACCTCTGGCTTCGCCAGACCCTCCATGGTCTCATTTTTTGCCATGAAGACCTTGAGTGGTTAGAATAATTCTTGTGCATAGGGTGATTGTGTCACTCATCTTAGCGCCTTATCGAGCAAGAACATCAGCTACTGTGGTTAGAAGAATTCTTATGATATCACCTGAGTCTTCTCTCTGTGCTCATAGAGCTGTTTTAGTGTTTGCAAGGGCTAAAATGTGTGGACACCTTCCCCTTGTTCGCTCCATCAAATACCCATCGGGAAAGCCACAGACTTCTTTTCCATAGTTTTCTAGTCACCGAGAAATCAGTTGGGCATCTGTTAAGCAGCGCGGCCTTTCCCCTTCTCTTGGTACAATTTTATCAACGGGCCGATGTGACTCGGTTCATGATGACCTTCGGCCTTGTGGGGACTCGAACTCCCTTCAATCCAAAGAGGCCTTGGTGGGTTGATCGCTGGTCAATGTAAACCTTTCGTATCCATCTCATGAGCGTGCAACTCATGATGCCCCCACTGCCTTGGGGCATAGGGCCGACTCCATTTAGCCTTTGGGGTTCTCTTCGTCAATAGCTCACCGCTGGCTCCCCTGCTATCCGAGGAAATGGATCGACAACAATGATCTGCTCGCCTCCATTGATCGGGCTGGCCAGAACCTCGCCGACTACCTTGTAACACCTCGGTGTTATGCCAGCATTTAGGCACTGCAAATCATGCATATCATGCATCATCAAGCATCCTAATCATACATGCCTAATCATGTAAATAACAACTGAAACACTGCTTCGAAACATACGAAACGTGCTCGTGAAACGTCAATGTTGCATACACCTGTTTAAGAGTTATTTTGCCCTGATTATGTTGCTAGGCTAATAAAACATGTTTGGCTATCATGGTAAATCATCTAGAAATGTTTAGCACAATTTTTGGAGCAAGGTTTGTATTTGAATTTTGCCAAATTTTGCTTTTAAAAATATTTCTCCAAAATTAGGGTTTTGAGTTAAAATTGACTTTAATTTTAGAATTCAAAATCTATCAAGAATTTGGCTTTGGTCATAAAAGCAAAGTTGTAGAGAATTACATTCTAATCAATTTTCATTTTTGGTACATTTTCAAAAGATGTCATTTTCTTGCTCAAAATGATATTTGAAAGCTGGTATTTAAAAATTTCTTAAAAATCTAAATTGAAAAAGGGCTTTTCTCACTTCGCGGGCCGCCGCCTCGTTTCCGGCCCACGGTCGAAGCCGGCCCGGCCTGCAGCCGCGAGCCTCCCGCGCCAGCGCCGCGCGCCTCGCCAGCCCAGCCCAGCCTAGCGCCGCGCCCGGCCTGCCTCCGCGCTCGCCCGCCCGCTGACGCGCCGCGCCGCGCCCCGACCATGGCAGGGCAAGCCCGCCGCGTGGCGGCCATGCGCCGTCGATGCCGCCGCGCGTCGCAGCCGGCCTACGCCCGTGCCCACGTGCCCGCCTACTTCTGCTGAAGCCGCTGCGCTCGCTTGCACTCTCCCACGCTGCCTCTCCTCTCCGTCAGCGCGAGCTCACTCACTCTCCCCCTCGCCGCGCCACCGCACCCGTCGATCAAATTCGCCGCCTCTCCTCCACCTCGGCCAGCAATCGTGCGCCCGTAGCTCCGCCTCACTCTCCGGCACATGGTGCTTGCGCTTGTGCCGACTGTTGAGCCCAGGTAGCGCCTTCTAGCGCCTCGCCACCGTCGGCCATGGCGCCGCCGTGCTCGACCGCCGTGGAAGGCACCCTTCCTCCCTTTCTCCTCCCTGCCTAGCTACCTGCCTGCATTCGCCAGCTTCGCGCGAACCACATGCGCCCGCTAGCTTGCCTTGGCACGGCCGGCAATGGCCGCCAGCCCTGTTGGCCGAGCCGCGCCGCTGCGACGTCACGGCGCCGGCATGGCTTCGCCTCGGCCGAGCTTGGCCAAAGAGGCCATGGGCCGAAGCCCCTGCTGAGCCGCCTCCCCTTCCCTTCGCTCAGGCCGCACAGGCCAAGTGTGGCAGTGGGCCGGCTGATTTCCGCGGGCCGGCCCAGTATCAATAGGAGGATTCGTTTTCAATTTTTCTTTATTATTTGAAAATAGAAATGGTTTGAAAAATGTTTGGATATTCAAATTTGCTCCAAATCTATTGAAATAAATTTTTCTAGGTTCCTTATCACTAGATCTACTTGGGAAAATTATTGCATGTCATTTTTGGGACACTTTTCTGTAGGACTTTATTTAACCATGGATATTGCTGATAACTTGAAAAATGTGTAGAAAAATCTATGGGCTTTAGAAAAATATGATTCCAAGTTTGTTAATCTTCTTATGTAATGTACTTCCTAGGAAAAATATGTGTCATGCATGTACTGTAGAAAAATTTTGAGGTGTAGTTCAAGTACCTTTAATGGCTGATTTTTGTTATTTTAGCTAGAGAGCAAACTTTGTATAAAACATGCATGTGATAATTTTTGTACAGTAATTGTATGCTATGAAGAACATAGAAAAAATGCTAACTCTGTTGTTTGACACTTTTCGCAGTACAAAGTATTTTCATGTTCATAATCATGCCATAGCTTGTTATTTTTGTGTAGGCTAATCCACTCATTCAAATACCATGAAAATCTGATAGTAGACTATTTAGGGTAGTACTGTGCTGTAGTAATTTTCTAAGATTTTTCTAAGCAATAAAAATAGATGTTGCTATTCAAACCTATTATTATTAATTAGGGTTTAATTAAGTGTCGCTTTTTGTGTGATTAAGAAATTAGTAAAGCTTTGGTGTATCTTTGAAGCATTTAATAAGATGTGTTGATTTAGAATATTAGTAGTAGAAGAGAATGCAGTAGATGACATGTGCTTGTAGTATATGTTCTTGGATGATGTTGACTACCTTGCATTCAAGCATATCCCTTGTATTCATCTCATCCAATGCACCGATTGCATAAGCCCTTACGCACATTGCATCATACAGGATCGCAAACCGAGAACCCAGTCGTCATACCCGAGGAGCCCGAGGAGCAGCTCGAGGTGCAGCCGTAGGAAGTGCCCGAAGCCGACGAGGAGGACGTTGAGGAACTTCCAGAGTGCCCCGATCACCGCCCGAGCTCCTTCGAGAGAGGCAAGCCCCGGAGCATTTTCTCCCGGTTTGCAATTATTAATTAAATGCTTTACTTTAATTGATGCATTACGTTCAGGAGTTGTTTGCAACTGTTGCTGCATTATACCTTGTCTACCTTTGTTATACTATATCCTTGTTACCCTGGTATCCGCAGTCGAGTCAATGCTTAGCTGGCTTAGACCGGTAGAAGTCGGGTGATTTCCTATCACCTGCGAGCTATAGGTGGTTACCTGGATCTGCTTGGATGACTATGAAGTCATGGTATAACTAAGTGTTAAATGAAGTTGAGACCGGACGGAGACTTGCAGAGTTTTGGACTGTAGTGCTTTCCGTCTGTGTTGATTAAGGACCGACCGTTGTTGGGCCTCGAGTCATGTTGAACGCATGCCTTACATTTAGCTAGCCGAATAAAGTACCTTCCGACTATGAAGCTGGGAGATTATTCGGGCCGAGTAGATTGCCCGCAGCGCACTGTGCCGGAGCAGGTGTGGTAGGACACGGGGGCGAGATGATAAGACCAAAGTGCAGTCGGTCGGCCCCCGGGTACATGTGGTTCCTGGCAAACTCGAGATTCCTGGATAGTTGACTCGGTGATCAATATCTCACTTTAGCGGGTGAGTGAGGTTTGTGTAAGGAATAAATCACCAGCTAGTTAGGAATCGATTCGAATCGCCATCGCTCCTGGATAGTGAGCACTTGACTTGAGTTACTTCATCGTAGTAATGTTGATGGAACACTTGGACAGTTATAATGAATATGACATTATGTAAGTTGTTTAATGATCATTGGTTATCATTATTTGCTTAATCACATGTTTGCTCTAGTGTAGGTGCAAATCTAGTCGACAGGTTATAAATAATTAATTTGGCAATAATACTTTTAGAAAGGTCCTTGAAATGCTAAAAATGCTTTCTTTTTGCAAATGAGTCAGCTACCCTACTATAAAGCCCTTCATAATCCTTGGTGTCACTTATTTTCGATTATGTCGGGTAAGTCTAGCTGAGTACCTTCTCGTACTCAGGGTTTTATTCCCACTTGTTGCAGATGGGCAGATGTATTACGGCTACTGTATCAACTGCCTTTATCCTGCGATGGGTGATGCTTAGGACCATGAGCATGGTCATTCCTTACGTCTTGTCTAATGCTTTTGTTGGAGATGATCATTCGCTGGCACTGTATTTGAACTCCGTGTGAGAGTGTGTGTGGTTTGAACAAATGGCTTCCGCTACTTTTATTCGAACTTGTTTTGTAATAACTATGTTTAAACTCTGATGTATCTAAGATGCAAACTTTTATGTAATATGTGATGGTGACCGCTAAACTTATTACGATCTTGGCTGGAATGGAAGTTGGTTTGAAATCCTTCGTGATTTCACGGACTACCGGGTTATACGGGCTTAAGTTTGCTAAATCGTTTGCTTTGGCGGATGATTTTCTTACTTAATTTCGTATAATTGGTCGGTTCTGTTACATACCTCTCCCTCACAGAATTGGCTCTGGCCATGGTTTGGTGCGGATCACCTCCCGAGGTTGATCTGGTGGAGGATAGGTTGGCCGAGGCCGAGGTCAGAATCATGGGTGAGATATCTACCATAACTTTCTGTCTCCTCTTAATTTTATCTTCAAGATCCTGATCATCTCCCCTTTGAATCTTTTTAGACCTATTAGCTCAGCTAGAAAGCCTCCAATCAGCTACGGAGTATGCGGCGGGATTCATCAATGTCAGAGGCGCTATTCTAGTGGTTCGCTTGCACAACATCCCAAACCGTGTCAGGGAGGTTGCTTTGCATGATGTTCGTTATGGTGCTGCCATGGCATTGGCTACTGCGTAAACCCGTTCCGGCCATGAGCTTCAGCTTCTTCCCCACGGTTTTCCAGCCGCGGCACACCATGGGGATCTTGAGCGCCTGGTCAAGGATTTCTTTGACACCGCCAACTCTATAGCCCTTACTTCCTAGGCTGATGATATAGTAAACAAACTATTTTCTGGCCTGTAGTTTGTAATAGGTGATATTAGCAAACAATTTCTTTGTCTCAAGTGATTTTCCTTTTGCTTCGCACTTCATATTCCATGCATCAATCCATCCGTGTTTGGTTTGCTTTTATAGGTGATACATATCGTACCGGCTTCTACCCCTTCGGGCTTATTTTTGTACTAGAGGCGATACCCTTCTGGTATCAGCTATTAGAGCCGATGACCGAACAAATTAGTTGTCAAGTATTAATCCAAATGCTAGGATAATATTTCTTTAGATATTTTCCATTGATCGCTCTACCAAATTCTTTCTCTCCTCTTAGTGTTTCCAAAATATAAGCATTACCACGCGCACAAAGTTTAATCCGATAAGGTCCTTCCCAATTAGGTGACCATTTGCCGAACGTGCTGTCTCTTGACCCGATCGGCAACTTCACTTTCCAGACCAAGTCTCCTTTAGAAAATTGCTTGCTCTTGACCTTTTTATTATAATATTTTGCAACCCTTAGTTTATTGGTTTCAATATTCTCAAGAGCACGCAGCTGATGGCAACTCAAGTCCTCCAAGTCATCTATCATAAGATTCTTGTAGACTTCGGCTGACAAATCATTTTACAATGTAACATGCCTCGATCCAGTTTGTACTTCCCAAGGAAGGACTGCATTATGGCCATACACAAGTTCGTAAGGTGACATTTTAGTCGATCCATGACAGGCCATCCTATATGCCCATAATGCCTCATTAAGTGTTGAATGCCACTTCCTTGGCTGCTCCTTAATCTTTTTCTTGATCAGCTTAATCATAATCTAATTGGACACCTCTACCTGGCCATTAGCTTGAGCATAGTATGGAGAAGAATTTAGTAGCTTAATTCTCATACCGGCAGCAAAATCTTCGGACTCTTCTGATGTGAATATTGTTCCTTGATCGGTAGTGATAGTTTGAGGAATCCCAAAACGATACACAATATATTCTTTGACAAAATCAACCATGTTCTTTGAGGTTACCGTCTTCAAAGGAGTTGCCTCAACCCACTTAGTGAAGTAATCTATTGCTACCAATATGAACTTATGTCCTTTACTTGAGGGCGGAAAAATCTGGCCAATTAAATTAATTCCCCAGCCTCGAAATGGCCACAGTTTGATTATTGGATTCATAGCCGATGCAGGCGATTTCTGGACATTACCAAAACGTTGACAGTCCTGGCATCCCTTATAATATTCAAAACAATCCTCCAATATTGTTGACCAAAAATATCCAGTTCTACGAATAATCCATTTCATCTTATAAGCTGATTGATGAGCTCCACATATCCCTTCATGCACTTCGCCCATCAACACCTTAGCTTCCTCTTAATTTAAGCATTTGAGCAACACGCCATCGACTGTTTTGTAATATAGTTGATCATCTAGTAAAACATACTTAGTTGATTTATACCTTAGCTTTCTGATAACTTTCTATGACGGATTCCTAAGGTAATCGGCTATTTCAACTCTCCAATCATCATTCAAGGTTTCACTACTCAAGACTTCTTGAAACACTCAATAACCTGATGCACTTTGAGCTAAATGATTAGTCTCTTGATTCTGTGCTCTCGAAATATGTTGAAAAGAGACATGAGGAAATTCCTTGAGCAACCTTTGGCACTCATCATAGTATCCCCTCAGAGTATCTTCTTTGCACTCATATAGGCCGATCAACTGATTAATGATTAACCGTGAATCTCCAAATATTTCAATTGCTTCAGCCTTTACTTCATGAAGAAGTTGAAGTCCCTTAAGAATAGCCTCATATTCTACTTAGTTTTTGGTAATCATTGGTTCAGTTGGAAGAGCGAACTCAAAACTTGCCCCCCAAGGTGAAATAATAACAATACCAATGCCACCACCTTGCTTGCATGATGACCCATCAAAGAACAGCGTCCATGGTACCAGCTCCACATAGCCAACAATTGGCTTATGATGCTGGGTGACAAAATCAGCCATTACTTGTCCTTTGACTGCTTTAGCCGATTCGTACCTCAAGTCAAATTCTGATAACGCAAGAATTCACTTTCCCACTCTTCCATTCAGTATTGGCATTGATAACATGTGCTTGATCACATCAGCCTTGGAAACAACCGTACACTCGACCGATAATAAGTAGTGTCGCAACATAGTGCAAGAGAAATATAAGCACAAATATAACTTTTCGGTGGGAGAATATCTTGTTTCTAGATCTAGAAGTCTTCTACTCAGATATAAAACAACGCACTCTTTTCCTTCAAACTCTTGCATCAAGGCCAACCCAATTGTTTTGTCATTGGCCGATATGTACAACTTAAAAGGCTTACCTTGCTGAGGAGGGACCACCACAGATGGACATTTCATATATTCTTTTATCTCCTCAAACACCTTTTGTTGTACGTCATCCCACTTAAATTCTTGATCATTTTTCAACTTCAACAAGGGAGAAAATGGTAGAACTCTTTCCGACAATTTTGAAATGAACCTTCTGATAAAATTAATCTTACCAAGCAAAGATTGTAACTCTATTTTAGTAGTCAGGGGAACTGTCTCATCAAATGCTTTTATGCTTTTTGACCAACTTCGATTCCTCTCTCGTGGACCATAAAACCCAAGAATTGTCTAGCTGAAACTCCAAAGGTACACTTCTTAGCATTAATCTTTAGACCATGTTTTCTTGTGCATTCCAGAGTCTCCCATAAATCAGCTAGATGCTCCTTGTACCCCTTGGATTTTATCATCACATCATCAATGTAGATTTCAACAATCCTGCCGATCAACTTATGAAAGACATAATTCATTGTCCTCTTGTCGGTGTAGAAAGTGACCAACTAGTAAATATTTGTAGTTTTGCTGCACGTTGTGATCGGAGGTGGCCTAGCACTCAATGACATAGGATTTATACTGGTTTAGGCAACGTGCCCTACGTCCAGTCGGGGTCGGTCGGTGACTTTATTCCTGAGCCCAGGTGCTCGAAGTCTATAGTGGGGTTACAAACGAGAAGGAGAAAGGAGGGGGAGTACAAGAGGTTCGGTTGGCTCCGACCGGAAGGGTTGCGGTCAGAACTTGGTGGTCCTACAGTTGAGAGTATTGATGTCGATCTGGTGAGTCTAAGCTTGAAGAAGTCGATCTTTTCTATTGGAGGGAGGGCATCCTCTTTATAGATGAAGGGGATGGCTTTATAGGTGAGAGGGAGAGAGTACGGGTGTTTCTCAGCCTTGCTGTCTACAGTGATGAAAACTAGATAATGGTTGACGCCCCCAATACTGTCGATGTCGCTGTAGGATGTCAGATGTGCACGGGAGGTCGAGCTATCTTCTTCAGGAAGGATGACGCCGGTACCTGCAAAATACTTCTTGATGCCTAGTGGCATGTGAGGAGTCGTGCTATGTTCACCCGGTATGGCAAATCCTGGAGCCCATACGGCGATCGATGTCCAGAGACACGTGGGGGGCTTACCATATGGGAGTTTCAACTGGGCTAGTTGATCAGAGGAGTCTAGAATTGTCCATGTGTTTGTGGGCGCTCGATGAACACTACACTTCATTTTTTTATTTCAAAGATGAATAAACACGACACTTAAATACTGCCACTTGACCAGCATGTCATTTTCATCAGTGCACTGATCAGCATTCGCACAGACAACAAGCAAATAACTGAAGCTGTTCAAAACTACTTTGCATCCATCCATGACTTTGGAAGTCTTGTGCTGAGTGGTATTATTAGCTCCACTGTTGCACTTCACTTAGACATACCGAGCCACATGCTACATCCTATAGTTGATTCATGATGGACTTGGACTCGAGTGTGTCTTTGTCGTGCCAACAGGGCTGATTAGCAATAAAGAGTGTATGTGTGCTAATTAAATTAAGAAGGGAGAGGGAGAAGATCATTCGCAGACTAGCTCAAGACGAACAAGCAAGGAGACGCGTGCGGGCTCGGTTACTTCTTAAACACGACAGCAGGACGGCCAGGCCCAACGTGGCCGGCAGGGCGTGTCGGTTGGCACAGACAAGACCACGGCCATAGAGCCAAGCAAGGCAGGCAATCAGAGAAACAGAGACAAGCAGTGAGGGAGGAAAAACAAGGAGCAGCTCGGCAAATGTAGACAAAAGTAATCAAGTCAGAGAGAGAAGCAAAGCAAAAGCCAGAGAGCATGGATGCAGATGGATGAGAAGACTTTGCAATGTAGAGAATTGCAGGGCCACGATGAGAACGAGACAGTAATCAAAAGTAATGCCAGGCGAGTACGTTGCACGTCGAAAAAATAAACGAAGCTGCTCCGCTCTCTTTCTCATCAGTTCGTGCTTAACAAAATAAACCCGTGAGTTTATATATATGTATCGTTCTATTTATTAATGGATTTTATTTTATTTATAAAAGTTGACTTTCATGCTTAATCTAATTGAACAAACCGTTCTCTAGAATCATCGTCGGACATTCCTGAATATTTCTACGCACTGCGTAATTTATCTTGGGTGTTTATTTGAGTCCACAAAACTGAGTCACACAGGATTCACTTATCGTATCAAGTACATTTTAAATCCAAAAATTCTGAGAACTCATTTCGAAAATTTTACTTAGGCCTAAATCGCGGTGCTAAATGAGATCGTAACACTATGGGTGTTACAACCAACCCCCTTTAAAAAGAATCTCGTCCCGAGATTCGAAGCAAGAACCAGAAGAGGGGAAAACACGATTACATCCCGCAGATCAGAGGTTACATGAAAGATTACACGGCTTCGAATACTAAACCACACGGGGATCTAGGGACACATGGTTAAGAGCAACCTGGTACAACCGAGACTTAATCCAGAAGTCGAGATAGACGAGGACAATGGAGAAACAACAAGATAATGATTATCCAAAACATGGCATAGCACCAACAGATCCAAAAACAGTCGATTGAGAAGTAAAACATCACAAATCCTAAAATCAAACTATCCAAAGGAACTTGAACTTCTTCGGCGAACCAGATCCTTTCTTCTCTTCAGGTCACACCATCATCTTAGACTGACGAACCTAGCTTCACAAGATCAATTGGATTTTGTAGCTCTGCTCCGTATGCGAGGGGAATGGAGATGAAGAAGAAGAGCAAGGACCAAGGGTATCTTATAGAGACGAATAAAGGTGGGGCGCAACACATCGGAAGTGGAGGCAGAGTGGATGGGATACACAGACAGTTCATGCTGTGAAGATAAGATCGGACATGGTGCGCTTCCTGCGCGAGCGGCAGAGGGGGAAATAAAGGAGAGGAGAGGGGGACGGGTCCGCTCGATGAGGCAGGCGTGCGGGCGACCATGTTCACAAAAGACGAAAGGAGGGAGGGGATGGGGGGTCCGGTACAAGGGACGAGGCGTGGGCGTCGAGAGCCGACCGGATGCCAGGAAAAGGAAAAGAGTACAGTGCACAAGGACGGCGAGTGCGGCACGATGCCACGGCCACGCGAAAATGGGGTGCTAAAGGGCCCAACACAGACAGCGTTCGCAAGGCATGCAGTGAAATAACCCAGCATACGTTGCGCGGTCAACTAAACACAGTACTTGGGACACGACAGCCACTCAGACTTCTACACACACTCCCTACTACTCGAGACTATCCTTTCTTACTACTCTTCTTTTCTTTCCTTTACTCGACCATGTCCGTCTTTCATGTAGACTGAGACCATGTCATACTTTCTTCCTCCAAAACCATCTCCTCTTGTTTACCTTGAGAGAACACTATGTCATCAACCCGTTGTGGATTTCCCGTTTGAACACCTGAACATTACCAAGGAGAAAATTTTATAGCAAAACGGTACGGCGGTGTAACTTGGTAAATGTACTTAGTCAAAAACCTCGATACCATAGAAGTAGTAGCAACATATTAGCAGATAAGTAACAAAAAAAGTTGATCGGTGGAGAAGTCCGAGCACCAGGTGATGATCCTACAATACAAATATGTAGAACGGGTAGTACATGATGTAAAAATATAAGAACTCTGGAGAAAAATCAGCAATGGTGATGAAATAGTGTATGTAGCTCGGCGGTCAGTTGGTGTGAAGATGTATTTATATTTAATATATACCGCCCGACCAGTTAGTGTATAGCTGAGTCTCCAGCCCTAGCTAGCCTATAGTCCATAACGTCGAGCGCGAAGCCCGTGCACGTGTAGGAGGAACAAGCGTCGCCAAGGAGCCGCTGCCGACCACCCATAACGCAGAGGACAGACGCTCGTGCACGTGTAGGGAGGAGCCGGAGACAGGGCCATCTCTGGGGACATCCGAGCGTCAACATGACTGTTCGGGGGTTCAGAAAATCGTTTGGAAAGCAAACATGGAGAAAACAACTCGGAGAAATATTATGGCGATATACGAAGATTGGAGAATAATTAGAAAAATATTAAAGCGTGACTTAGCTTTGGACGGAATGTCTGGTCGGCGGCGTATGGCGTTATCTGATCGGCGTATGGCCATACCCCCACATCGAGCGAAGGTAAGTTATGTCCAGGGGGTGCCAATGCACCACCCAAAAAATATATAAACAGTGAATTTGATTAAATTTCTACCATATATGCACCTCATATTAGACTTGTTTATACACCCACAAGGCCAATGCACCACCCTCTAATTTCCTATAGCTTCGCCACTGGTCCTCTGTTGAGCAGGGGAAGAGAGAAGGGAGGAGTCATAGGGAGAAAGATGACCGTAGGGGCAATATGGTCTACGGACCAATCTTTCTCTCTCCAAAACTGTGTAAAAAAAACTTTATACATACTTCAAACTATATTTCTAGTTTCAAAACATAGTGGAACTACATTGATTGAATTGAGTGGCAAGAACAGAGAAACCCCATCGAGTGAGATTTATGTGTCATGTAGGCTGTTTTATCTCTTCCTTGATTTGTTTTGGCTCTGAAGTTGCTTTTTTTTAATGTGTCATGTACTCATAAAATTTCTGAAAATTCTTCTACTATATTAGACTCAAACTTTGTCCAAATCTCACATACCATTGGGTGTGTCTATGATATATGTAGACATGCATAATGTTATAGACTTAACATGTGCCGATGAGGAACTAATTCTTCAAAGTACGTTGTTACAGGTTTTCTAATAAAAATAAGTAATTAGTCAAAAAAAAAGTAAGCGCTCAGGCTAGGCTATCGTCGTGTAGCCGTACAGCTCGAACCAGACTCACTAGAAACACGGAACATTTTGGGCCTCGTTTAGTTCGTGGCAAAGTTGGCGTTTGTACAGTGCTCGATGTGACGGCGAATACTGTAGCACTTTCGTTTGTATTTGTGAATTATTGTCCAAATATTGACTAATTAGGCTCAAAAGATTCGTCTCGTAAAGTTCAACCAAACTGTGCAATTAGTTTTTTATTGCATCTACATTTAGTACTCCATGCATGTACCGTAAGTTTGATGTGACGGGGAATCTTCTTTTTGCATAGTGTCAAAGTTGGGAGTTTTGTAGTAACTAAACATGGCCTTGGTTATCGCGGCTAGTTCCGACAAATGCAATTAAGGTGCACACCTAAATCATACGCATCAAGGAATATTATGTCTAGCCCTAGCTACCAAATAATTTCTCAACCGATTTAGAAACCACGGAAGTAAATAACCAAACGCTTGCACCTACACCCATATAGACAGGTTGAGAGTTACGGCCAGGCTAGGAGCATTCAAGAAGCGAATCACGCCCACAGGTTGTGATCGGTTTCAAGTCGAGCCTAGCCTGGCTAGCATATGGGAACCAAACCCTCACTAGCCTAGCTAAGTCCATGAGACTGGTTCAACCTAGACGGGTCGAGAGTTAAGAACTTACGAGTCAGTTTAGGAGTATTCAAGTAGCGAATCACACCCACAGGGTGTGTTCGGTTTCTAGTCGAGCATAGCCTCGCTAGCATATGGAAACCAAGCCCTCGCTAGCCTGGCTAATCCGTGTAAGGCGTGTTTGGTTCCATGATTGCATCCTAGTCTAACTGTCCAACTAAGCTCTAGCCTATTGTTTGGTTGTCCAGCTGTGTTGTTCACACGTCAAGTGAGTGGTGGTTCCCCTGTGTTCATGCCAGTACACCACGAACCAGGCGAGCCAGGCTCCACGGAAAGAAAAAAATTTCCGCAACATGCGAGCTAGCATATGGCACGTGGACGATGTTGTTTGGTTGCCCAGCTGTGTTCATCACACGTCAATTGGGTCCCCTATGTTCACGTCGTGCACCACGAGAGCCAGGCTAGGGCTACGGTTTTGCATCACGGGCTAGGTCTAGGGCCTATTTCAGGCATCCAACTACGACGGACTGCTTGCATACTACCCAACCAATTATACCCATATAAGCGATGAACAAGTGAAGGCACGCGTAGCATGCCACTTATACACGTCACAATAGTTTGATTTCTACATTGATTTTCTTGCTTTACTTGAGTCATAGAATTTTTGGTAGCGAAGGCTAAAAAACCCACTCTAGCATGCTACCTATTTCGCCACATAAATTTGTTAGCCCCTACTTCTCCTCTCCAACTACCTACTTCTGTTGACTCAACACATGAGCACCTAAAATTCTTTTTCGCCGTTTGCAACCCGTGCTCGTCCGTCGTGGCTCGCTCGCGGCTTCTCCCATGCTGTTGCCCCAAGGGAGCCTGCTGTCGTGCCCTTCCTAGACCTCGACGGTGACGTCTCAAAGCTAATGGCGGATGGATCTGGCCACCCCTAGCCGTTCCCTGCCTCCACAACCGTCGCACGGCTCCTCGCCACATGTCTTCCCCGACCGGAGCCCGTCTCCTACTCCCCAGCCACAGGGAGCACTCGACGACCGGTTCCGGCGAGGGCAGATCTAGCGCTTCCCCGGTGGTGTGGATGCCGCAGCGGCGGCCCTCTCACCCGAGCGCTCGAGATGGCGATGAGGGAAGGAAGAAGACATGTGGGTCCACATGTCATTGACTTTAGAATGAACTTGAGGGCTATAGTTTAGATAGTATTGCTAGATTTAGAAGAAAAAATAGATATGATCAAAATGGATGGCTATCCAAACATGCAAGTAGGGGTCTATTTTAGATAGCATTAGAGATGCTCTTATGCTGAGAGAATGGATGTAAATACGTCCCATCCGTATACTTCTCACCTTCATAGATGTAGCTCGTATCTTGAGAAATTTGAGCGCATGGGCCCCACACAGCAAAGCATAGATGGCACTGCATGGACCCGAAAAAATTAGGTGGATATATAATATGCATAGAGCTTCAGTGCGACCATCCATGATATGCTGTCACGTGTATACAAATAAAATAATCAAACGTCTATGGTCTTTCTCTATCTACTTGTATGGATCCGTGATTGACTCGCCCCATGTAGAACCACGAGTCTGATGTGTGCCGTAGCCCGTGCTGGTTTCTACGACTGATTTATTATGAAAGAAAAATACTATATCATAATTAATAAGTCGGTATATTTTATATGCATCCAATTTACCTTGCTACATAAGACGTGGCATGGAGCACGGTTTGTACACGTCATGCGTGCATGCAGGGCCCCACATGTCAGGGAGGCAGAGCCTCCAACATGCGCATGCATGTCACGTGACCCGAGCCAGCGGCGGCGAAATGATCACTTTTTTTCAGATATAGAGAGCCTTTTAGTTGTAGTATAGTAGCAGTACTACTACTCCATTAATTATGCAACTGCAGCAGAGATTAAACCTGTTAATTACAGTTGAGCCCTCCCTCTTCAGTCCCCTCTGCTACCATGCATAAACCCTGTTTCTCGAGTATATAAAAACGCAACATTATGGATCTCATTTTTTTTGCAACATCCCTTTTTTTAACTGCTATATAAGTAGTATATACTCTATAAATTAGTGCGTCTGAATAGTATCAATCAGCTGATCAGCAGCAGCAGAAGTGAGGCCAGCTACATCAACCTCAGCTGCTGCGGCTGCCTGCCACCTTGATATGGCGCGCACAAGAGCTCCATCTGCGGCGGCCGTGGTGGCGACGGCAACGCCGGGGGAGCAAGCATGCCCATCGGCCGCAGCGATGACGAAATGCCGTGCCACGCCGCCGCTGCCGCCGACACCGACGCCGGGGAATGCGTAGCGTCCGGCCTCGCCTGGTACTGCGACACATGGTACTGCCACATCATCTGCTGCTGCGTCGGCATGAGTTGCTGCAGTTGCTTCATCATCATCGCCGACGAGGTCGCGGCGGGGAGGCTGGCGCGCGGGCCGTACCCAGGGCTGCACACGTACTGTTGTGGCATCTGCGAGTCCACCCGAGACGAGACAAGACGCCATCGGTCAGACGCCATTTGAATTGAACCGCAACGCAATGCAGAAGCCAAGAAACCAGAAGCAATGGTGCAGTGATGAGTGATGACAGGAAAAAAAAAGAACTACCTGCTGAAGCGCCGCGGCGTGTCCCAGACTACCCATGCTGTAAGGGAGGTGCGGGAACGGGTACGGCGTCGCGTCCCGCGGCGGCGGCGGCGGCCGCGGTGCCATCTGATGGTGCAGGTACTGGACATGCTGTGCCGTCTCCGGTAGCGCCGACGATGCCGTGGCGGGCAGGTTCTGCCAGGAACCACCACTGACCTGAAACATGCAGCGGCACAGCAACGGCTTCGGTTAGACAAGAGTTCAGAGCAGCTCAGTTACTGGTAGCAGCTTTCACAAACATGATCAACGGTAGCCAAGCTCTAGTGTCTGTTGCGCTCACAATCTTCTGTCGGCTGGCGCCCACATCGCAGATGCCAGTGGATGACTGCTGGTGAGCCGGGACGCGCACGTCGAAGTGCACCGTGTAGAACTTCTCGTCCCGCGTGGCAGCGGTGGCCTTGTGCGAGGTGGTGAAGCCACCGTTCGGAGGCCTCGAGCAGCGGGCGAGGGGTCTCTCCTCAGGCTTCGCTTGGATTTGTGACGAAGAAGCGGTGGCCTTCTCCTTGTTCACGTGCATCTGGATCACATGGCTCACGTACACATGGGTGATGCTTCTCTTCCATGCCTTTGGCGCACCCACGTTTTTCACCAGAGGGTGCTGCAGACAACAGCGTTGCATCCATCAGCTAGATAAAAAAATATTCAGTTTTCTCAGTAGCTTGGCCAAAACCATTTTGGATTAGATGAATTTTAGCGATCAACCAGATGATATTTCTGTTGCATTTGCTGAATAAGCAAGTTAAGAACGTAGGCAAAGAATGAAGTAGATAGCACCTGCCTTGTTCTGATTTCCAGGTGTGGTGAAGTTTGTGGATTCAGAAATTGTATTGGCGCGAGCTGCCAGTTTGCTTGAAGAGGGCCTGGGAACAGTCATACATTTATCATCTTCTTAAAAACCCAACTGATAATGTCTTCATAGGAAAAGAAATAATGTAACCAGTTTAAACAGAAACTTACTTTATTAAGTACCCAGCTGGGGTACAAGGCAATGGAGTCTGAACCAGAGGTGCAATTTCTGATAGAAGTAGTAGCAACATATTAGCAGATAAGTAACAAAAAAAAGTTTTTAGTCTAATGAACTTCAGCTGTTCTGGCGTTCTAGATTTGTAGGAGTACCTTGTGCACTGTTGTTCTTGGCATTTTCCCTCTCATGTGGCACACCCTCAGATTTATCAGAATTTACCTGTACAAAAAACATATTTGAGGGAACCATGAAGCATTAGGACCAAATGAAGGTGTGGTTACACCTGTACTTTCAGAAAGATAACAGTGCAGTACCGGCCAAAGAGGAGCCTCTGGCTTCTGTGCAGGGTGACATTTGCTATCATCAAACTGCACTTTCTGCTGCTTTCGCGTGCTACAAACAGAAATAAACATGAGAATGCAGTTTAAAAAGGACAAGATTAGCGACCAAAGGGCTTCCATGAGCAGTTCTCTACCTGTTATTGGAGGTGTCTTTAGATGGGCTTGGCAAATTCACAGCAGTTCCCATAGAAAGGTCCTGTATTTGCTCGGTTGCTGACAAAGGTGGGGTTTTGTTGCTGGATTGATCTGTAGTGCCAGCCACTGGATTTACATTTGGAACGATATTCGTTTGTTCCACCACTTTATCTATGCAGGCACTTTGGTTAGCCAGTTCGTTAGCAGCACTTGGCAGTACGACTGTTTGGTCACCCTCCTTAGTAGGTCCTGCATGGGCAATCACACAAGGACTATGAACATTTTCTAAAATCACAATACTTCCTTTTTAGTATGATAATCAGAAAAGACAAGAGTGCAGACAAACCTTTTGAATAAGAAGTTGAAGCAACATTTGTGTTTGAACTATCTGCTATAGCCTTGTCGGCTGTGAGCTCACTATGAAAGGGTACTTGAGATAGAGACAGCAAAACATCAGCAATTGCTTCCTCTTGTTCTGTAAACAACTGTAAACAGAATGTGCATCTCACTACCAGTTTTCAGTTTTGCGTCAAGAGAAAACAGAGGAAATTGTAGCAGCAGAAAAGTATTTACAGAGCTTCCATTGGATCTTGTTTCCTGGTCTACAAATGAAATTTGAGCACTGATAGCCGAAAGATGACGCCTCTTTTTGACATGACGTGATGATGCAGAAGCAAATCGACCGGCTCGCTTGTTTATGGCTGAAAGTAGGATGCCAAAAGTTGAAATATCATCTAAGCTTAAAACCCACAAATGAAACTACTCATCCAATATGCCATCCTCACAACTCAGAATCAACTGCTTCCTATTAATTAATTACACGATGCCATCTGTGGATAAAGCAGAACACTTGGAAAGAAATTCAAGTACCCACAAACACATAACCACCAAGGTTTCAGGTGATCACTATCAACTGTTCCCTGTCTAACAATAACAACATTAACAAGTTTCTCCAACCCAGCGTTAAACCATATTGTTAACTTCAATTTTAGTTCACAAAAAAATGTCAACTTAAAATTAATGGTATTTCGATTGAGCTGTCTTACATTAGTGTGGCTATATGTGAATCGCAGAGGTAATCTCTTGCAATTGTATTCTTGAATCCCATGCGAATACTACACTTATTTTGGTGCTGCACTATTTTTAATTTTATTTTTTATTATATAGATAAGTGCAGAAGGGCGGGCCTGGTGCAAGCGGTAGAGTCTTACCGCCTGTGACCGGAAGGTCCCGGGTTCGAGTCGTGGTCTCCTCGCATTGCACAGGCGAGGGTAAGGCTTGCCACTGACACCCTTCCCCAGACCCCGCACAAAGCGGGAGCTCTTTGCACTGGGTACGCCCTTTTATTTGTCGAGTATACTGTAATTAAAAAATAACAATGGACGAGGAAGCCGAATTCCCTTTGCTCTGACCATGCGGAAGAATAAATAGTGTGGTTAATTGGTACCTGATCTTAATTTTCTTGGAACTGGAGGATCGACAGCATCACACCGCTCAGCCACCTTTGAAATAGAAAGAATGAGCTCAAAGATGCGCATAACGAACAGAAAGCAAATGGTTGAACACGGACATGGTAAAAGGCAGGAAAGATACCTTTCCAAGGGTCCTCACTCTTTTCCAACTAACCAGGCCGCTGAAGCTGGCTGTAGACATCGAGCAGAGTACTGCATCATCACAGACCTGATCAGATCCCCCCGCCTCTACCTTGCTGTTCATGTCGCCGTTGCTTGATCTCCACTTCAAGGTCTTAGCCTTCAGTTTCTTCTGCCTCAATGCTGCCTTGTGATCTCCACCTTTTCTCTCCTTCCCGTTACAACCTGGAGACAAACAATATGCAACAGCAATTAGCGTTACAAATCATGGCGCGGCAATTTAACGGTTAAAACAGCTAGGCACAGTTTTACAAATTGCTTTTCTATAAAAACAAGAAACGAAAGGGACAGTTGATGCCATTTGGTCTTTTGGAAATGATAGTAATCTGAAAAGTTCAGAATCAAAAATCTTTTACACTAATAAAAAAACTCGAAAGCAGTACACACAGCAGATCACGCAGGGGGAAAAAACTATATGATTGCGGTGCCAAAAAACATTGAAACAATTTAAAAAGATTTTTTTGGAACGACAGTGCCAAAAATCTGAAAAGTTGGAGAGAAGAGCTCTAAAAGCTCTCCAATTCTCCATGTTCCATGAGGGGAGCCACAAGCAGCATCTGTGAAAAGGACAAGAAGCTGAAAACGAAGGCTTTCAAGGGTCGCCTTGCGTGCATATCTATCTACACGTAGGCAGTAGGTGACAAGCGAGCGTTACGACCCAAGGCAGCCAGCCAGCATCACCGTATCTCGGGAAATTTCTTCACGAAAACCTTCACCCAAACTAACCATCCAAAACCAGGAAAAATCTGGGGCGCTCCACAGAAAAGAAAGGCTTCAATCTTGTGGCCAGGGGATCGCTACACGTCAGGGCGAAAGGAGCACAGGCCATGAACTGAAGATGGCAAGCTCCATCCATCCTACGGTTTACGCTTACAGCTAACTTTAACTTCCCAAAATTTAAGTTCATTGAAATTTTTAGATCGTCTATCTAAGAGGATGAGGAAATTTGAGAAAATCAGTTAGTACTAGTAGTGGCTAGTAGACAAATGCTGTGGTGGTCTCCAGCACGACCCCTAGTACATGATAGTACGAGCTGCAGCCAATGCTGCTGCAGTCAGTCTTGTCTGAAGCCTGAACCAATAATAAAAGGAGGAGATTTCTCGAAGGGGGAAAAAAGAAGAGAGAGATATAGTAGGACCTTTAAAAACAATCGCAAGAACACACACTATATCAAGGTGGTCAGTGGGCCCAGCGTCCCCACCGGGTGAGGAAAAGAGACCAGAAAAGTTTTGATCTTTTGAGGAGGAGCGCGCATTAGGAGAAAGATAAGGGGCATTTTGGGGACGACGACTACAGAGATGGAACAGCCGCCGGGTTAGAGCACTGTGACCATCTGCTACTGCTCTGAACATCGGCGGCGGCCGGGGAGAGAGGGATAGAGAGAGAGAGGGATAGAGCGAGAGAAGCACCAATGGAACAGCACGCAACGCGACACAACACAACACATACCAGCGGCAGCAGTTGGAGGAGGAGACGAGGTGGAGCCACTCCCTATCGCGTGTCTCCTTGCGAGCTGCTGACGCCCAACCACCGGCTCCTGCTTCTCCCTCTTCTCCATATCGACCACCCAGAAAGGTTCACTCACCGCTAGCTAGTCCTAGGCTAGTCTATCTCCAAAAGATCTCACAGTGCTCTCTCTCTCTCTCGTCTTCACTCTACACGGACTCGGGGAGAAGGAATGCAGCGAGAAGAGGAAGAGGAGGAGGAGAGGAGATGAGGCATGGGATGATGCATGGACGGATAGACATGCACATGCTTAACTTAGGGCAAAGTGAACGGCAGCTATCTATAGGACTGCTGTGACTGGGACAAGGAGACAAGCATCCAGAGACCAGCAGTACTACTCCGTACACTCGAAGCAAAGTAAGGCCCGGTCAAAAAAAAAAAAACACAAACTATCACAACAAATCTTACCGGACATGTATGCAATATTAAATATAGACGAAAATAAAAATTAATTGTATAATTTGGTTGAAAATCACAAAACGAATGTTTTAAAATTAATTAGTCTATAATTAGCCATAAGTGCTACAGTAACTAACATGTAGCTAATGATGAATTAATTAAGCTTAATATATTCGTCTCGCAGTTTTCCGACAAACTATATAATTAGTTTTTTTTATTAATATCCGAAAACCCTACAACATCAGCGAAACATCACGTCCAAAATTTTCATTTCGCGAATTAAACGCACCCTAAGGCAGCAGCGGCAGGGAAAAGATAGGATAGATAGGAGGAAGAAAAGAAAAGAAAAAAACATGCTGCTGGCTGCTGCTGCTTGGTCAGTTAGTCCTATGATGAATGCCGACGAATCAGATGCCGGGAAAGTGTGATGAGGGCATTGCAAAAGGCAGCAGGCTGGGCGAAATGGAAGGAAAGCGGACGGACGGGGAATTTCTTTTATTTTCTGTGGTGGTGTTTGCTGCCTGAAAACGATTCATGGATCTTTATTGAGTCTCATCTTTATTAGACGACCCACCCCCTCCAACCCCCCACACAAAGGAGAGGGAGTGCATTTCTAAACCTTTATCCAGATCCAAAATATAAAATCTTTTTGTTTCCCAAACTATTATATAGGCAGAAAAGAGGCAAAACAAAATCAGATTTTTTTTTGTTTCTTTCTTTCTTCAAGGATCAGATGATGATAGCTTCTAGTATTAACTACACGCCCATATCTTTACCCAACCAGAAGGAAGGAGACGATAGATGCTAGCTTTACTACTAGTTGGGAGGACAGAGACACAGAGTTCATCATATCTTGGGGATCGTTACATTTATTTAACACCAGAAATGGTTGGTACGGCAGATTACATAGTAACCGCCGAATTAATCCTGATCCTGGGCCGGGAGAGGAGATGCCCGAGGTCCCCATCTCATGATCCCAGGCATGCAACTAAAGCTCGAGTAACTAAAAAAAATCACAAAACAAGACGAGAAAACAGGAGCAAAACTGAAGTGATAAGATAACAGCAAGAACCCAAGAAAAGGAAAGGAGACGGCTGCGCCTGCGACTGCGAGAGAGAACCGTCGCTTGGAATCCGCAGGCCGCAGCCATAAAACCGTAACGTAACACAGCATCGCAAGAAACATAGCAGAGCAGAGTCGTCGTTGCAGGAGAAGACGCGACGCGGCGCAGAGCAAAAGCCCGAAAAACCGGAGCTTTCCGCACACAATCCTCCAAAAGCTGGAAACGCGCGGTCGCACGGAAACGGAACGGGAGCGCACGGGCCTTACCTCCGATCTGCATCTCCTCGACTCGAGTGGTTGCCGCAGCAGCGGCGGCGGGAAGAACGGCGGCGGCGTAGCAGGGGAGGGAGCAAGCACGGGCGGCCGGCGGCGCGGGAGGGCGCGAGCGGCATGCGACGCCGAGAGCCGCGCGCGGGTGGGGTGGGGGCGGCGGTTGGGTGCTCTGCGGGAGAGGATGAGATGGAACTACTGGAAGCAGGAGGAAGGGAAGGGGAGAGGGTGAGTGAGTGAGTAGAGTGGTAAATGCGAGGTGAGGACAGGGGGGAGCAGCAGCGGCAGGCAGTATAGATGACCAACGGGGCGGTCCGGCCCGGCACCGCACGGGCCGTGCCAGCACGGCTCGATAGTCAACGGGTCGGCAATCGGCATGGTACACCGTGTCTCCCGGACCGTATCTCACAGAGCCACGGGTTTGGTCTTCGTCCAGCCACGACCCTATGGACTGATTTTTGTGTCACACCGGGCCAAGAAACACGGCCATTTTCACAGGTCGTACTGGCCCGAGGTCCACTACTAGCCCAAGGTCCACTAAGTGTCGACATAGAGAGAGAGGAGGGGGAAGAGGGTAGGCCAGGTCGCCGGGAGCAGGCAGGGTCGCTAGGACGCAGAGGGCGTAGAGGAGCGGCGGGGGCTCAAGGCCCGCCATCGCGCGGGGGCCTTGGGGAGGAGGGCGGCTGCCGGCGTGCTCAAGGCTGGCGCGTGCGCTGCGGCCGCGAGGGGAGGCGAGGAGGAGGTGGCCGCCAGAGCTGGGAGCGGCGGAGCTCCGGATCTCGGAGGCAGGAGCTGCGCAGGCGGCGCCCTCCCTCAAGCGATGGAGAGGAGATGAAGAGGGGGTGAGCGAGATGAAGAGGAGAGAAAACAAGGAAGGGAGGGAGTCGCCGGATCTGCTCGCCCGTGCGCCGCCGAGGGAGAGTGAGTGAGGGAGGGAGGTCATCGTACCTGCACCAGATCTGAGCGGAGGAGGCACGACAAGGGAGCCCGCCGTACACCGAGGGAGAAGATGGGAGGGAGCCCGCCGTGCACCAAGGATGAGGAAGAGAGAGGCCATCGGATCTGAGCTAAGGAAGGGAGGGAGGGAGAGAGATCCGCATGGGGAGAGAGAGATGGAGGATGGGGGAGGGAGGGAGGGTGCCGTCGTGCACCGAGGATGAGGGAGAGAGGGAGGCCACCGGATCTGAGCTGAGAGAGGGAGGGAGAGAGATCCGCACGAAGAGGGAGAGATGGAGGACGCCGGGGCAGCCGTGGGAGGTGGCGGCGGCCATCGGCGTGCTCGTCCCCGAGGCGGATCTGACTGGAGGCGGCGGCCGTGCACCCGCACGTGGCAGGAGGAGGCAGGGGCAGCCCGCGGGAGGTGGCGGTGGACGCCACCGAGGAGGATCCGGCCACGTGTAGCAAGAGGAGATAGGGTTAGGGGGAGCCGGGGAGGTGAGCTGGGAGCGCTGCCGCGCGGGGTTGGCAGACCGGGCCGCTAGCGGGCCTCCGGCTCTAGAGCGGGCCGTGTCCGTGCTGGGCCACGTGCCTGGGGTAAGGCCCAGGCATGGTCTGCTCCTCCGGGCCGTGCCAGCCCGGGCCCGCTAGCCGTCGGGCCGGGCCAAAAAAATAGGCCTCGGGCAGGGCCGACGGGCTCGAGTTGCATGGCCATATATAGCAGACAGGCAGGCGGCTGCATGGCTGAATTTTTTATTTTCAGCTTTTTCTGAAAGATATTTACAAATACACCCCATGCAGTATCCTTTCAAAAAATAGACACTGACCTCTGCGCCGTGATAATTGGCGCCGAGCTTATACGTCTCGACGCCAATTGCTTTGGTGCCGAGGCCCAGGGTCATTTTCTGTGTGTCGTTGACGTGGCTGCTTGCGTAGCGCAGACGCGACATGAGCTCGGCGCCGTAGATCTTGGCACCGAGCTCGGTGCCGTAGATCTTATCGCCGAGCTCGGTGCCATATTTTTTGGTGTCGACCTCGACGCCACTTTCTCTGGCGCTAACCTGCCTGACATGGCTGGGCCTAACGTGCATGTCTCCGCCGGAGTACTATAATGTCTGCAGTAGAGCCATGTTCTGGTAGACTAGAGGAAGTAGTACTAGCGTGATAGACTGTATGAGTACTAGCCGGTGAATGAATGCCTAAGCCAAGGAGAAATGTGATGCATTATCTGGGCTCACATCCCCATACGGTTCACGGCAATTTTGAGCTATAGTGTGGACAGTAGCTAGCTGTAGCAGTAAATTTTCACTTTCTTTTTTTGAGCTATAGTGTGGACAGTATCTGGGCGTCGACATACCAACATAACAAGTTGCAAAACAACAGCATGGAATGGAAAAATAAAGGAAAAAAGAAAAAAAGAGTAATAAGGGCTGGGTCAGCCCACCTTCGTTCCAAAAAGGACGCAACTATGGGATTCGTGCCAGTCAATTTATCTAAAATTTAACGAAGGCTATGTTGGCTTAGCTGAAAAGCCAGATTGAAAAATATTGTTCGTTGATTTATTGTGCGAGAGAAAAACACTGTACCATGGCTGAGTTCAAGCTAACAGGGCCCAAGTTTACAGTGATTAGTATTAATATTTATGCCTAAAATAAGTTTTATTCCAAAAATATATTCCGTCACTAATCTATTGATACTTATTTTGTATTAAAAATGCTAGTATTTTTTGTATAATTTGGATAAAAGTTGAAATTGTTTGACTCCTTCGGAAGTCGAGAATTGCATTATTTTTTAGGACGTAGTACTACTCTGAAGGGTTAATGTTTCTCTGACTATTACGCATGCGTTGTTCAGTCAAAGTTGCTTGTTTCAAAAAAAAAAGAAAGTGAAAATTTGCTGCTACTGTCCACACTATAGCTCGAAATTGCCGTAAACCATATGGGGATGTGAGCCCAGATAATACATGGTTCTCCTTAGCTTGGGCATTCATTCATGTGCTAGTACTCGTTGAGTCTACCGGTCTAGTACTACTCTCTCTAGTCTACCTGGATATGGCTCTACTGCAGACATAATAGTATTTCAGCGGAGACATGCACGTTAGGCCCAGCCATGTTATGCAGGTTGGCGCTAGAGAAAGCGGCACCGAGGTCGATGCCAGAAAATATGGCGCCGAGCTCGACGAAGATCCACGGTGTCGAGCTCATGTTGCGTCCGCACCATGCAAGCAGCCACGTCAACGACACGTAGAAAATGACCCTGGACCTCGGCGCCAATAAGCAATTGGCGCCGAGACGTGTAAGCTCGGTGCCAATTGTCATGGCGTCGAGGTCAAGGTCTATTTTTTGAACGGATACTGCCAGGGCCGTATTTGTGAAAATCTTTCAGAAAAAGGCTGAAAAACAAAAAATTCAGGGCTGCGCGGCCTGAGAGTAGGGAGAGGGGAGGAGCAGGAGTTGTTGGCTGCTGCTGCGGTGCGACGGGGCCCACCCTTTTTCCTTCTGCTCGTTTGACTAATAAGTCATGACTGAAAATACTGTTGACTGATTCGTTGTGAAAAAAAATACTGTTAGTTCGATAAAAAATACGAATTATAAACCAAGCGAACAGAGCTGCGGCCCTTTGCACTTGCCTAATCTCCGTCCCTCCGCTAGACACGCTAGAGAGACGAGAGAAGCAGATACATAGCATAAATATCTGAGTCAAACTAATTTAATAATAATATAAATTTATATAAGAAATGGCCATACTTAATTAAGTATCTTTAGGTTCATTACAAGATATAATTTTTTATAGAATATCTCTCGCTGTCTCAAAATAAATACATATCTCATTTTTTAAAGTCAAACTTTTTAAATTAGACTAGTGATATGGAAAATGGTATCAACATTTATGTCTCTAAATAAATTATTATGAAAGCATACCCCATGCTCGATCTAACGATACTTATTATACATCATAATATTAATATATTAACTTTTAAAAAATTTAGCTGCTCAGAAAAACGAGATGTTCGTTTACTTTGAAATGGATAGAGTATATTTTATCCTATAATATTACTTAGTTAAATTTTAGAGAGCTTGACTAGCGATAGAGCTAGAATTACGCCTTTTCCTAGACTAGAGTAGGCAGCAGTGGTATGATGGTGCAGGACTGGCAAGCGGATGGTGATTGTTGCGTGGTGATCTGCTGATGCTGCCGCTTCTTTATCAGACGTGAACATCCCCTTTCCTCCTTGTTTGTTTGTTGCCCCTGAATCGCGATCAATAATAATTGCTGCAACGAGTTCAATTAAACGACCAAGAAGATCACGTACTCCGTACGCGTCTGTTTAAAAATAGAAGTCATTCTCTCGCTGGTTGAGAAGTCAGCTTTTTTAACTTTGACCTATTATATATAAAAAATATTAATATTTATAATACATAATTAGTATCATTAGAGAGATCGTTGAATATACTTTCATAATAAACTTATTTGGAGATATAAATGGTGCACGTATTTTTTTACAAACCTAGTCAAAGTTGAAAAAATTTGACCTACACGCATCACATAACGTCGTCTATTCTGGGACGGAGGAAGTAGTTTGGAAATAGAGTGCAAGCGGGCAGTATAGTGCCCAAGTCATGTCTGGCACGGTTAAGAGGCATTGGCGAATCTAGCCGAAAACATTGTCGGGTCAACTCCATTACATATATAATTTTTCTTAAACATTAACAGCCTTTTGCTAAAGGATTAATTTTGATAAACCCCTCTAAATCCACCCCTGTTCAGAGCCTCATGTTGCACTTTCAATTGCAAACTCGATTTGGAGAGCTCAGGCTGATCAAAGGAAACCATAGCATGGTTTCTTAGGCAAGCAAAAAAAAATCTTGAGAGCTGATTAGGTAGAGGCAGAAAGTTCTTTTTTTTCATTTTTTCTAAAAAAATAGCGACACTTTGTGATAAGCAATGAACGGCACTTGACCTATGTGTGCTTTGCCTTTTTTTTTGGCCGAGGAAATGTGGACACGTCCACAAATGACGGTACGAGAGATTGGCCGGACCAAGCATTAGAATTCGTGGACTGCTCAACACTGTGGCCCTTTTGGTAGCATTTTTTGGTAGCTCCTCGTGGCCATGAACCAAATAGATCCTCCATCAGTGCTCTGCTCCATATAAGACTATCTTCAACAACCGTTACCTAAAATACAACATATTTTACGTTTGGGTAGCGCTATAGACAAAGAGTTCAATACATATTTTTAATCTTCTCCAACAACAAGACACAAAAGAAAACCCTTTCTGTAAATAGGACTTCAGGAGAGAGGATACTCAAATTTTGGTTATATCTCTCCTGACATCCAAAATAGGTTTTCCATACAGGTACTCTGTTGGAAGCTATAGATATTTTGTTGAAGCCCCATTTTGGGTTTGGGTCTCCTGATGGGTCTCCTGTTGGAGACAGCCTTACCCGCTCTTTGGGGTCTGAATCCACTGTAGGAGCTAAAAAATAGCTTCATTCAACTTCTCCTTTGTGCATGCGAGTCCTCGAAATGCACTTCCTTTGTGCGAGTGAGGCGCAGGGCGGGGGAGGTAGAGGTGGGGAGGGGGGCAGGAGGGACAGAGACGGAGCTAGCGACGCGGTTGCGGCCAAGGCGCGAGGGGAGGTAGAGGCGGGGAGGGCGTAGAGGGAGGAGCTAGCGACGCAGTCACGGCCAAGGCGCGAGGGGAGGCAGAGGCGGGGTGGGGGAGGACAGAGATGGTGCTAGCGGCGCGGTTGCGGCCAAGGCACAGGAGGCAACATGAACGAGGAATCGACGTCTGTCCATGCGGTGGTGCGCGAAGGCACAGTGAGGGATGACCAGATAAGGAAGAGATAGAAGGGGGAGAAAGGAGAGAATAGGAGAAAAAATAAAGGAAGAAAAAAAGAAAATTACATATATTTTATCCTTTTTATCCATTTTAAACGGTTAAAAGAAGTTGTTTTACTTGATACCTTTTCGAACCAGATGAGCTAGAGCAAAAAAGATGCTTCATCAAAGGAGTTGCTGCCAGAGTCGTTTCTGAAGCAGACAGAGCCCTATCAAAGACACCCTCCATAGAATCTTGGTAGGCGGCTTTTTTGTAGGGACATTCCGCAAAGGCAGCAAAGGGCAATTGTAACAGAACCGCCCAATTTATACAAGATCAAGTACGGCTGTCCCCGCTAACACGTTGACACGCGTATACTTTCACTCATATAAACCCGGTAGTCCGCCGAGTGTCCCGAAAGACCTCGGTAAATCAACATCACAACCAAGATCGCGTGATTAAGCAAATACACATCACATACGCAGGGTTGCAGCGGAAAATAATATTACAAGTGGATTCATAAATAATAGTACAAGTTTGGGTTTCAAAACCGATTAGTGAAAACAACATAGCTTTCAAAAAATTACATTAATATATGTTCCAAATACATTGCTAGCATAAGTGACATCATCCGACAAAAGCATATAGATGAGAAGTAACTATAGAATAACCGAGCCCATCGGTGGTTAGCCACCATCTTCAACAAGCCGAGAACTTCACCTGCAACATGGTGGGATAAACCCTGAGTACGAGAAGGTACTCAGCTAGACTTACCCGTCAAAACTAGAAATAAAGGACACCAAGGGTCATGCAAGGCTTATGAGGTGGACTAGCTTGACACAGTTGCATAAAAGAGCTTATGAATATAGTGACCAATTAAAACTTAGCATCAAGATTATCATCATTTACCTGTCCACTAGATTAGCACCTGTACTAGAGCACTCACTTATTAGGAGCAAACAATATTAACCATAGCAGGTATAATAAGGCTGTCATCATCATATCATCATGTCTGAACCATTATGTTATTTAGTGTATCTACTTTGGAGATAAGCCCGTCAAGTTCTCACTAACCGGGAGAGACGGCGACTCGAATCGAATTACAACTCAGCTGAGGGGGTATTCCTAACTCTCACCCTGGCATACTTTGCAAGGGCAGCCGTGGGTCACTTTTGGGACAACTCATGAACCAAATTCGTGGGTTCGATCAGCGCCAGCACTCTCAGGGATTACCCTTCTGCCAGGACGATCAGGACTTTTAAATCACCTGCCCTTGGACTCACGCCTATGGCTCCCTTCCGAGGCGTACTTTATACTTATCGACTCCTGGCCTGAGGTGAGCTACTCGGCTTCGTGGTCGGTCTTCGGACACGGCCAACTAAGAGAGAGGCATGCGTTCAACATGAATAGGAAAGGCTCCAAGATTCAGTCCTTAAGCGACACAAACGGAGTCACTACAAACCGGCAAGCCTCCGCCCGGTCTTCATTTCAAATTAAGACAGGTTCTTTTCCACGATAGCAAATATAGTCAACCGTGCCATATGTATATTCCTATATCTCGCAGGTGACAGGAAATCACCTGACTTCTACCGCGTTTAAGCAGGGCTAAGCACTACACGAACCTGAGCTACATAGGATTAAGGGTATCAATATCTGGACAAGGATTGGATAACCAATGCAGCAAGTGTTTGCATCCAACACCTAAACTTAATGCAACAATATATATATGTAACAATAATACTTTAACTGTATTTCGGAAATTAGGAGGCTTAATATGCTCCGGGGCTTGCCTGGGATCCGACACAAGTCAGTTCAGTTAGCTTGCACCGTCATGGGGACATCTCCGGTCCTAGCACTTGCTTAGTCCTTCCATCTTCGGGATATATCCACCAAACCAAATCTTTGGGTTTGGCTCCAACATCGCATCCTTCACGTGGTGCATCTAGCGTACCTAGATGAGATGCAATATACAAGTGCATAAATATGAAGAATAGTACCATGAGACGCATCACAAAATAGCAAGCAAGACAAGCATAGTTTACACTAACACACTTAAGTACTTTGCGATGCTTAACTTAAACATCACACAATCTATCATGCTAAGATGGCAAAGAAGACGACAACCCCAAGCATGACACAAGTTTCCCAAGATCTCAGGTGCTCTAACTCAGTCATCATTCAAGGCATAAGTCACACTTAACAATATACAAACAAACACTATAATTGGAATCTACCAATTTCTGGACATGCAAACAGCAGCTACAAGATTTAGCTATAACTAGAGTTACACAAATCCAAATGACTTGCAAGAAGACATTTTGGAAAGCTTATGGAATTTTCTACAATTCATATTTAATCATCTTAGCATGATTCTCAAGTTAACTAAGTCAAATATATCCATTTATAGAAACTGGTCCACAATTGACAGAGAGCAGCCATTTCTGAAACCCAACTTTAAACAGGCATAACTCACAAACCATAAGACCAAATACCACCAAATTTTAACAGAAGCTATATACATGAATTATCTATAACTTTGTTATTATCACCAAAAGCTCATTCAAATCCTAACTAGATCAAACACTAACATCTTTTAGATCTGCTCAGAACACAATTAAAACCTGACAGAAGACTTAAAAGTCATGTAACTCCTACACTATCAGGCTTATGGCCTTACAATTTGAACACAAGCAAGACCATGAAATTTGCTACAACTTTTGTATTCACTACAACCATAGCAAACATCATTTACACCACGAAAATAATTGCACAAGCAAAACTGCCAATGCAGCCCAACCGCAGTGGTACAGAAAAGTGATAGGAATTTCCGAGAAGCATAACTGGAGTTCTAGACCTCCAACAAACATAAACCATAACTTTTTTAAAAGCTTAGGAAGTTACCTACAACTTTCTTATTCTCATCTTAAGATGATTCTATAGTTAGAAGGGTCAATTAATCCAATAATTGCACCTCTATCCAAAACATAGACAGAAACTGACATGCCACTTTAAACAGCTATAAATAGAGTTATACATGTCCAATAAATGTGGTTCTAGACTTTTTAGAAATCTTATCAAATTCTAAACAACTTTGTTGTAAACACCTAAAGCTAAGTCTACTATTAAGAAGGCCCCACAGTAAGAACAAGGAAACCCTCTCTGGGTTTGGGCAGAAACAGCCACAAAGATTTAAGCAAGTATAACTCAAGATCTACTTAACCAAAAATCATGATATTTAGCTTTTTGAAAAGCTTAATAAAAGTACAACAACTCATGTATTATCATAAAGTCATGATTCATAACTTAACTAAGCCAATTAATTCAAGCATGCAGGACTATTCAGAGTTGGAGCAAAGCAATACAGTACATTTGTTATTTTTAGAACTCTTAAAATATAAATCCTACACTTCTGAAATTTTTACCAGACAACAACAATCAGCTTATGAGAACTTCATAAAAATTTCACATTTATTTGAGCAAAATAACTACAGTTATGAAAAAGACAAATACAACTAGCATTAAAAACCTAACTGCCTATATCTATTTTTACAGCTAAACCTTTAAACTAAAACATGTAATATTATAGATCTAGTGCATAGATAATTTCACAAGGATTCCAAAAAGTCCTGATTTACTATTTTAAGATTTTTCTATTAATTATTACGATTTTCCAAAGTTCAGCACAGAATATGCATAAAAGGAAAAGATAAAAGAAAAACACTTTTACGTAGGGAACCCTAAACGTTTCACGAATCGAACAAGCCCAAGAAGGTAAAATCTTGTCTCTGGCTATTTTACAAGTGGAACCTTGATACTTGTTTCTATTTACACGTTAGTCCTTCACTCCTTCTTCACGGAGTCGCAGCAGAGCACGGTAGAGGACCGACGGATCAGCCAGCTCCGGCGCGGTGGTGCTTCGCCAGCGGCTGCATGCGTGATGGCGAAGACGAGGGCGTGGATGGCATGGCGGTGGACTGACCCACGGGCGGCCAAGGAAGGGCCGGTCTGGCCAGCGACTACCTACGGCGGCTCGAGCACTGGAACAGCGACGTGGCGGTGACGGCGCTGCGAAAACGAGAGGGCGGCGCGGCAAGGGTTACGGTGGCGCATGCGTGCCGTGCCTAGGCACAGCAGCGGAGGAGGAGAGGGAGCAACGCCTAAAGCAGCAGCGACAGCGTGAGCTCCGCTCGGAGTCAATGGCGGCCATGGCCATGGCGCCCACGGCAGCAGAGCGGAGGAGGGCGAGGGCATGCGCGAGGGAGAATGAGGAGTGAGGAGGCTCGGGTGTCCGCTTTGGAGTAGTAGGCCACGCGGCAGGGTCGCTGGGACACGCGGAGTGGAGAGGGAGAGCCATGGTGGGGCAGGCTCTGCATGGCTGCCACACGCTCCCCCATTGAGGAGTTTCCCAGAGCACCTGGCAGGCGACGACGTGGCCACATTAGAACCAAGTTTTGGGCATCTTCCGGGCATATTCGGTTCTAGGCGCCTTAAGCAAATTGGCTGCTCTCTACGTCCTCTCCAACTTTCATTAAGGGTAACTGGCCATTAGAGCTATTTATCAGCGGTTAACTAAGGCACAAACTGCTAGTGTCAGCATGTTGATAACGGTCACGGGAACTCGCATTCGGAGGTCAAAACTCGGTCAAACTCAATGCAACTTTTTGTATGCTCTTCTCCATAATATAACCTTCAACTTTTATTTTTGGACCAACTCAAGTTGCTTAGCAAAATTTAGAGAACGCGGGATGTCAATGTCGATGCTTAGTGAAACTCCAGACTTAGAATAATTCTAAGTGCTGAAGACTGCAGCAGAATCAATCTTGTGACCTTTGTTTGTCAAGCTTAGAGATAGATTTAGACTTAGGTCCTTAAATAAAGTTTGTAGTACACAAACTATACTACAACTTTTATTTAAGGTCAAACCTTGTATCTTGAATATAAACCATTCTTTTACTTTGGTCAAAGCAGCATCTCGTTAACCCTAGAATTAGAGTTTTCGACCAATTGAGGCATTTTCTTGACATGTGCTCAACACAAACCCTTCATGACTTTTGTTGTAGAGTTCAATTAGAGTTATTTGAGCAAGGTTGCAAGGTTTGGTTGACTTCATAGGTTTCCATCCACTTGATAAAGCAATTCATGCAAAGATATGACTTATCATTTCATGTGACTTTTTGATTCCAAACTTCATGAAACTTTTCCATGGATCAATATAGATGGATATTAATGCGAGACACATGAAACAAGTACATCCAGCATTACTCAAGCATACTTTTTAGAAAGGGCAACATGTAAGCAATGGTGCATGGTCCAAGTTTAAGTGGTGGCTCATTTTCATATGTTTGACCTAACATCTCCAACACCACTTAACATGTCATGGTTGAGCTTAAACCCATTGCTTAACTAGTGACAAACACCTGGGGTGTTACAGCAATGGCCCCACATTTCTAACGAAGACCGCTTGAAATATTTGGAAAGGGAGGAATATGAGAATATATTTCCAAAGGGAAGACGAATTCACCGGTACGAAGTTGTTGACAGCCAAAAGTGGCCAAGGCTTAAAAAGGACTTTATGACAATGTTCCTAGTGTTAAAACAGTAAGAAGAATGTTGGAAACATCGGAGCTTGGAGGGTGAAGAAGAGAGAAACCGGCGCTTGTAGAACTAGTCTGGCTGGTTTTCATGTGAGCTAGCCCGGCCACCCGCATCAGGCTCGTGAAAACCGTCCAGGCCATTTTGGGACTCGGTATGGCCGGTTTTCCTATCCTATTCCGAACTGATCGGTTTCCAAATCGGTTTTGGATCTATTTTTGACGTGGAAAATTTGGAGATTACAATATGAAGGTGTTTTCTACTAGGATAAGACTACTCCCTCTATATAAACAAGAGGACATGGCCTATTGAGGGATCCAACATCCAATTGACTTTTTTTTACATCGATTACACCTTTGCCATACTTTTCCAATTTCCTGTTGTTCGTTGCATCTCCCTGCGAGATCCAGCGGCGTCTTAGGTGGCCTTGCTGACTCTAGGACAACCTCAGACATGCATCTCCCCGACGTGTCTTCCCTAGAGGTGTTTCCGAGTTCTTTGCGCGGCAAAGAACGGGCTCCAAATCGGTCTAACCGATCCCTTGATTGGTTCATCGGTCTCACTGGTTTTGAAGTTGTTTGATTTGTGTGATGGATCCTGTGCGACCTCAGGCGTGCTAGTCCGTGCTGGTGTGTGATCCAATTCGTCGTCAACAGAAGTGTTTGCCTTGATGAAGAACGAATTGGCGTTACGAAGAGATGCTTCTCATCCATGGATGGATTAATCTTGTTTATCACTTTGAGTTTGTGTGTGCTCCATTCCATTATGTAATAAGACTATGCAACACCTGCCTTGATCAAGAACGAATTGCCTTGAGTATGAATTTATATTTATATGATGTATAGCAGTACGTGCTCTGTGCTCCTGCTATTGTTAGCAATCAAGACAGGCAGGCGATGACCGATGAACCCATCTGCTGATCTGCAAAGCAAAGCTCTTTGATCGGCCTAGTTATAGCTCCGATCCAGTGATTTCGGTGACTCAGTCAGTCTCATCTCTGCAAATCTTCAATGGTGGCCAATGGGGATATGTACATGTACCCTCCCTCCTGTCCTGCGTCTGTACCGCGATCTTGCCATTGAAGGAGAACATGCAGTGTTTCCTCTCCGTGTCATTTCCTCCTCGTGATCGAACGTTTAACGCCCCACTCCACTCGATCAGCTTGCTTCAGAGCAGAACACATGGATGGTACATACGAGCTGTACTGAGTTCCGGAGTTACTCTTCACGCGTGTGCCGCACAGCGCAGCACATGCATGCGTGTATTCTTGCTGCTGTTTGGACTTTATTTGGGGGGTTGGAACTGGAATCCAGGCGATAATGCATTCGGATACTAGCTCCGTCCACGCAACTATAGAATTCGTGTCGATCAAAATAGTCTAAGTTTAACTAAATTTATATCAAATAGTATTAATGTTTATGTCTCTAAATAAATTTATTATGAAAATATATCTTATAACGAATTCAATGATACTTATTTCGTATATCATGAATGTTAATGCTTTTCTATATAAATTTAGTCAAAGTTTAAACTGTTTAACTTTTTTAAAAACAAGAATTGCATTCTTTCGTGGATGGAGGGAGTACTAGCACCGGTGCAGCAAGGGTTTTTGCTCCCGGTTGGAAAACCCCTTTAGTCCCGGTTTCCCAACCGGGAGTACCAATCCGGGACTAAAGGTACCCTCCTTTAGTCCCGGCTTGGCGCCCGGGACTAAATCCCGGTTGGAAACACCAACCGGGACTAAAGGGGGGTCTCCAGGGTTGGCGTTCAACGCCACGCGGCAGGACTTTTAGTCCCGGTTGGTGTTACCAACCGGGACTAAAGATCCCTCTTTTTTTTTCCTTTTTCTGGTTTCTATTTTTGGTTTCTTTTTTCATTTAATGATTAGTTAGTTTTGATATTAAAATATATTTTCGAATACGCTGCTAATAGTAATATATAATAGTAATATATATGTGTACTTCGCACGCGTAAGTTTTCGTTCGAACTTTGTACATAAATAACAAACGAATATACGCGTCCTTTGTACACCATACTCTATATATATTACAAATGTTTGATATATAAATTGTTTAGGTCCTTAGGAATTCACTCCTCCAGATTTGGATTCCACGTTTCGTTCGGGTCATTGTAGAACTCGCCGTTAGGGTTGATGACCTGGTCATTGAGAAATCCTGCTATAGTCTCTCGAATTGCTTTAAGTTGGTCAAGTCGTATGACTCTTTTCCTCAACCATTCAGTCTTCAATAAAAGTTAAAGGAAAAAGTATTAATATATATATATATATATATATATATATATATATGTATGTATGTGTATTGCTCATGTAATTACTTATACAAATGAGAGCAATAAAGAAATTGTAAATATACGATCGAAATAATATGAAGGAAAAAGTATTTATATACGTACTTTGAGACGCTCTTCAGGAGTTCTCTTTGAGTACGCCATGATGAACTCGCAAACATAGTATCCGCAGTAGTCGTTACCCTGCTCCTGCCTTAGAACCCACTTTTACGAAAAAAAATCAATTAGGGTGAATTGAAATCATCATATGGTGTTAATTGAATATAAATGTGTAGTTATAGTACTTACTTTGTGTGCGATTACATCCAGTGGCTCTTTGCAATGTTTTATTTTTTGTTCCTCAATTAACCTTTTCCAAACCCTGCTCCCAATAAAATAAAAAAATAATTTAACCTTTAATAATTGTTGAGAGATCGGTGCCATTATATATATATATATATATATATATATATATATATATATATATATATATATATATATATATATATATATATATATGTTGTTATAGAGAAACTAAATTAATTACCCTTGTATAATATCTATCATGTCTTGATATTCAGTTTGTGATTTTCTCAACGAGTCTAAGATTTTCAATCTACTATTGGCCATATCGATGACCATCAATATCCAGTGATTGCTGCATAAACATATATATATATATGTGTGTGTGTGTGTGTGTGTGTGAGAGGTAACTAGCTAGTAAGGAAATATTGATGTCCCATATATATGATCGACATTAATTACTTATAATAACACTCACTTGAAGTTGTAGGAGAAGAGTCTCTCCTTCTTGTCGCGTTGGTTCACTAAGAAATTCATGAGATTTCTCTCAGGTTCTGGCTTATAATCCTTCGGGGGGTTAGGGTGTTTAAATACGACATACGGATCAACGAACCCAACATCATTATCCTTTCTCTTTCTAAGTTCTGTCATCTCATATCTACATACATGAAAATAGTGAATATATATTGTGAATATATAATAAAGAAATTGTGAATATAGTAGAAAATAATCACACTTACAGACAATAGCAGCTAACGAGACTTTTTATCGAGAGAGTCCAGGTGGCATAGTTGGTGTAATTCTGGAAGCTCGACATAGATAATGTCATTGCCACAGAAGTAATGGTGGTTTCTAATTCTGACAGAAATATAGATTTGTCCCGCAGCAGACGCCGACATGTACCACTCGTTTAGCAGGTACATTTACGTACCCAGTTCATCTAATTTCTCTGGGTTGTATAGACTCTGGCCTGCTACAAACTTCTTGTAAGGATCCACTTCCGGAGCAGATGGTCCTTCAGCGAGCACTTGGGCAAGGTTCAAACCAGTGTCGTGATAAAACTGAAGCAACGACTCATAGCCGCCTACCTCCTCCATTAAGTTTAAGTTTGAACCATATTCGTTAGGAACGACAAGGGGGGGATTGATTGTTGCGATTGTTGTCCGAGTTGTGCAACACCTTTCCCTACTGTCTTCTTTTTTTGCGCCGCCTCATATGACTTGATGAGAGAGCGGTCATAGTCCGATATCGGTTGTTTCGCGGCGCTCTTAAGAGAATCCCGTTTTTTTTTGTTCCACCTTCTTTCTTAGCTGATCCGGAGGTAGGTAGAAGTATGATTTCTCCGGGTTGTCCCTCGCTCGTTGTGCCTGTTTTACACCTTCAAAGAAATCATGCACATCTTTTTGTACTGCATCCTTTAATTTCTGATCACTTTTCTCATAAGATAGTTTTTGGGGAACTGGATGAGTACTTGCTTTCTGCTTCTTTGCCGACGGGCGGGGCAACGGCTTCGTTTGCGGGGCGGACCTCTTAGGGGCTGGCTTCCTTGGAGGCGGGGGAGGCATTGGAGACCGCCTTGGAGGCAGTGCAGACTTTGGAGGCGGCGGAGGCGTTGGAGACCTCGGCGGAGGAGTTGTGGACTTCCTTGGAGGCGGCGGAGGAGTTGGAGATGGTGGGGATGCAGCAGTGCCTTCGAAGGCGTCATCATTGCCCTGAGCACTATGATGGTCGGGAGAAGCAACAACTGGACTTAGGTTGGCGGAGGCCCTGCTTTGTGAGTACAAAAAATAATGAGATATAAGTAAATGCTTATTATTAGTCATGCCCATAGAAAATTATCAAAAAATGTTTTGTTAACTTTTGTCCGCACCTAATGTCTGCTGGCGGTGGAGCAGACGCCCTAGGGATAATGATGTAGCGCTTGCGCCATAGTATATATGCCTTCTCTGCTTCTCCTAGAGTCTTCTCTCCATCACCTCCTGGAATGTTAAGAACTAGATCCTCATAACCTTTGCTCACTTGGTCCACTGCAACCCTAGCATATACAGGTTGTATTGGTGCCCCATGGATTCTTGGTGTCTTGGTAGGGTCTGGAGGAGTAAAAACACCGACAGCGACCTTGATTGTGTCATTCCCCCTTGGAACATGTAGCTCAATTGATGTCATTGGAATAGTGACATCATCCACGGGGAAGCGCAGCGCTGCGTCATCTTGCTTTGGCAGCTCAGTGGAAGCGCAGCTACTTTTCAACTGACCAGGGGGGCTAATATTAACATTCATTCCTGGCTCTGATGCCTGCCTCTGAGCACTCATTGCTATCTGCACTTGCTTTCTGATTTCTTCCTGCATTCTTGCTTCCATTGCTTTTTCTCGCTCCTTTGCTTCAAGCACCATTTCCTCCAACACTGCCACCCGCACTGCTTGCTCCTCCTTGCTTCTCTAGCGGCTTCGGTAGGTTTCCCTGTCATCAGGAAAACCATGAACCCATGGAGTGTTGCGTTCTAAGCCTCTGGTTCGGCCAGTGTGTTCAGCAGTCCCGATGGCATACGTCAGCTCATCCTTCTCTCTATTGGGCTTGAACGCACCAATCTCTTTGGCTTCTATAGCAAAAGCCAATCGGCGTGCTGCTGTTTCGAGTTTTGGCCCATACACTGCTCGACCGGTCTGTGGGTCGAGTCTTCCCCCATGACCGAAAAACCAATTCTTCGAGCGTAGGGGCCACTTGGCTGATTCTGGTTCGATCCCCTTGGCAATAATGTCCGCTAACATTTTTTGCCACTTCGAAATGGCAGTATTGTAGCCACCTGATCCCATGTCATGGTGGTATACCTTTTTTCGGGCATTCTCTTGGTTCCTTCTCACCCGTGCCTCACCCTCTTCTGATGTCTTGTACTGTACGAAAGCATTCCAATAGGCCCTCTGTTTCGAGATCGGGCCCTTAGCAGTAACCCAATTCGGCGTTTCGTTCTTCTTGATGTATGTGTTGTATAGGTATTTCTTCCAAGTCTGGAATTGTGTGGCCATCTTCTTCATAGCCCACGATCGAACTAGCTCCTTCAATTCATCATCGTTGATATCATCATAATCATCCGCTTGCAACGTGAAATGGGCAAGGATATCATTCCAGAGCAAATTCTTGTCAACATCAGGGACAAAACTAACATAAGGCTCGTTGATCTTTTTCTTCCATTCACGGATACTGATCGGAATTCTGTCCCTTACAAGGTACCCACAGTGTTCCATGAATTTCCTTTTATGTGGACCAAGTGGTTCGCCTGTCTCGATCTTGAATTCCGATATTATGTACCGGCCCTCCAGTGGTTTCTTCGGTCCTCGAACATTTTTGCTCTTCGCCGTTGTGGTCACCGATCCAGAGGGCTACATATAAAATAATAATAAATAAATATCTTTTGTACACAGAAATATATACAATATTCCACATATAATATATATTTAGTATATATACCTCGTCTGTATTTTCTTGCAAAACAGTTTCTTGCTCATTTTCAAGAGCTAGATATTGACTTCCGTCATCAACATCCTGCGCATCACCTCCAGCAATAATATTCATCATTTCTTCATCCATGTTGTCTCCCGGGGCAGCCATATCTAACAAATTTAACAAAATCTAAGTCACATATATAAACAAGTCATATATATAAACAATTCATATATGTAAACAAGTCATATATGTACAATTCGCCCTAGCGAGAACGACAATTCGCCCTAGCAAGAACGACGATTCGCTGTAGCTAGAACAACAATTCGCCCTAGCGAGAAGGAAAAATCGCCCTAGCGAGAACGACGAATTCGCCCTAGCGAGAACGACGATTCGCCCTAGCGAGAAGGGCGAATCGTCGTTCTCGCTAGGGCGAATTCGTCGTTCTCGCTAGGGCGAATTCGCCCTTCTCGCTAGGGCGAATCGTCGTTCTTGCTAGGGCGAATTCGCCCTTCTCGCTAGGGCGAATCGTCGTTCTCGCTAGGACGAATCGCGACGTACGTTGCTACGCATATACAACACAACGGGGCGGCGTTGCTCCGCATATACAACAACAGGGCGGCGTTGCTCCGCATATACAACAACGGGGCGGCGTTGCTCCGCATATACAACAACGGGGCGGCGTTGCTCCGCAGTTACAACATACACTGCATACACACAAGTCATATACCATACACACAATGCAAGTCATATACCGTGTGCTCGGCGGTGAGCTTCGGTGGGAGTCGGGGCGGTGATGGCCGGCGTAGGGTCGGCGGCGTAGTGGCAGTGGGGGCGGCGTAGGGTCGGCGTAGGGCCGTCGATCCGGGGCGGCGTGTCGGTGTGGCGTGCGGCCGAGACGGTGTACGTGGAATGCGGGGTGGTCGGGGCGCCGGTGGGCCGAGCCGGTGGGGGTCGGGGGCCGGCGTGAGGTGGAGGAGGGGCGCCGGTGGGCGCGAGGTCGAGGAGGGGCGCTGGGGCGCCGATGGCCGAGCGGTGGGGGTCGAGGGCTGGTGTCGGGGCACCGGTGGGCCGAGCCGGTGGGGGTCGGGGGCCGGCGCGAGGTCGAGGAGGGGCGCCGGTGTCGTCGAGGTGGGCCGCGTCGGCGAGGTGGCGTGCGGGCGAGGTGCGGCGTCGGCGTCGATGTCGGCGTCGGCGGCGGTAGACTTAGGGCAGTGGGGAGGAGGAAGAAGAGGGGCCGGGCGGGCGCTTATATAGGTGGAGAACCTTTAGTCCTGGGCTCAACCACCAGCCGGGACTAAAGGTCCTTTAGTCCCGGGCGTTCAGAGGGCCCGGGACTAAAGGTCCCTGAGGGGCCGGGGCGGGAGCAGAGGAAAATACCTTTAGTCCCGGGCGCCGCCACCAGCCGGGACTAAAGGTGTTTTGGCGGGCAACAAACCTGCAGTTTCACTGCCCGCCAATTCATTAGGATTTTATTTTGCTTTATTAAATACAATTGATAAAATATTTGTTAAATGCATAGAAAATTAAATACAAGGCATAAAAATGTTTTAAAAAATATAGATTCTATTTTGCTTTATTGTACACAGCAAAATTCTGTGACCTAAAGTTTTAATTTTTTTTAACAAGTTTTAAAACATAATATTGTGTTTAAATTACTATTTCGATAATGCAAAAATATAATGTTTAATTAAATTCAGAAAAACTCTTGTGTTTCGACTGGAAATTTGTTTTCACATCATTTGAACGTGACATTATCCCACCATCAAACATAAATTTGTTTTCACATCATTTCAACGCGACATAATCCCAACATCAAACATAAATTTGTTTTCACATCGTTTCAACGTGACATAACCCCACATTCAAACATAAATTCACAATTATTACATAATATCTCTAATACACACTATTGAACATCAATATATATATATCAAGCGGGCACAGTAGTGAACTTCTTCTTGACGTATGTCCCTTGGTTATGATCGCGCCGTAACCATGGAGTGTCCTCATCGTTTAGCTGGATGCTAGGGTCTTTGTTCACTGTGAAGGGTGAAATTCGGTCATCCTTTTCTTAATCTTCTGACATGTCTGACTTGTCTTCGATTCCGACGATATTTCTTTTTCCTGAAAGAACTATGTGGCGCTTTGGCTCATCATTGATTGGGTGGTTGTCGTTTTTCCCTCTCTTCGGTTTTGTAGACATATCCTTGACATAGAACACCTGAGTCACATCCTTCGCAAGGACAAACGGTTCGCCTTTGTACCCAATATTGTTGAGGTCCACTGTTGTCATTCCATACTGGTTGTCGACTACTACGCCGCCTCCAGTCGTCTTTACCCACTGGCACTTGAACAAAGGTACCTTAAAATGAGATGCATAGTCCAGTTCCCATATCTCCTCTATGCGGCCATAATATGTTTGCTTGTTCCCACTAGGGTCGGTGGCATCTATGCGGACACCACTGTTCTAGTTGGTGCTCCTTTTATCTTGTGCTACTGTGTAAAATGTATTCCCATTTATCTCGTACCCTTTGTATGTGAGGATATGCCACGATGGCTGCCTAGCCAACAAATACAACTCCTCATCAATACTCTCATCATCCTGACATTCTTTTCGCAACCAGTCGCTGAAAGTTTCCATGTGCTGACGCGTAATCCATGCTTCAGACTTCCCTGAGAACTCAGATCGGAGGAGGTTCTTGTGTGTCTCGATATACGGATCTACCAAGGAGGAGTTCTGTAGAACTGTGTAGTGTGCTTTATTGAAATAATCATCACCCTTACCAATATATGTTTTCTTCCCTAGTGTCCCCTTTCCACTTAGTCTCCCCTCGTGTCGTGATTCAGGAACACCAATCAGGTTAATATTGGGAATGAAGTCAACACAGAACTCAATGACCTCCTCTGTTCCGTAGCTCGGGGAGGAAGAAGCCGGCCGGTATATATAGGGTGGACCTTTAGTCCCGGTTGGTGGATCCGACCGGGACTAAAGGTATGTTTTCAGCCACGGGCCACGCCACCAGCCGGGACAAGAGCTTTACTCCCGGTTGGATCCACCAACCGAGAGTAAAGGTCGACCTTTAGTCCCGGTTGGTGTATCCAACCAGGACTAAAGGTCCCCTGCCACAACGACCTAGCACAGGAGCCGTTGGGCAGGGACCTTTAGTCCCGGTTGGATCCACCAACCGGGACTAAAGGTCTCTCTAGTCCCGGGCGCAAAAAATGCCGGGACTAGAGCCTGATTTGGCCCTTGGATCAAAGGTCTGTTCTCTACTAGTGTAGCCAGCTACTACTACGATCTTCTATCTGATGAGCTACAAGTGATCAAAATATCGCTTTTCGTAGGTGTGCATCCACGCATGTAATACAGTTAGGAAGCTAAGACAATGAAGAGTGATGGACGTGTTAAGCTAAGCATGCTTGCTACCGGCCGGTCGAACAAAAGGGAACGAGTCTAGTCAGTAGGATCGGACGTCAAGCAGGACGACCTGCCTGTTGGCTAGCTGATGATGACGGTGATGCACAAGCACAGTCAGTGACGGTTGCTTTCTCAATGGCCATGGCCCCGGCGGCGTCAGTCTCAGTGATGGACGACACATTGAGCAGTCCAGTGGCAGTCCTAAATCCGCTGCCCTCGTATCGGCCGGTCGGCCCATTCATTCTTCTTTGCTTGGGCAGTGGTGCTTCTTTTAGCCACGCATTGGGTAGTAGTAGCATAGAGCATTCCTTCTGTTGTAGGAAAGGCAAAACATATATTTACACGATTTTAATCCTATACATATATCTATATATAAAAAATGTTCAATTTACAGTTGTGTTAAAGCTCTCTTTGGCAGGGCATCAAGGAGGCTTCAGCTGTGGCTTCTCTAATTTTTCAGGAGAAGTCCAACCAAACACTAGCTTAAAAAATGGCTGAAGCTGCAGAGGGGAGAAGCTGTTTCTTTACTAGATGGGTAAAAGCCACCTAAACGTGGCTTCTTCGACTTCTTAGGTGAAGCCATTTGCAAATAAGCCAGCCAAACAAGGCTTAAATATACATTCCAACATCTTTAATAGGGCACCTACTCATATACCATCCTACTTATGAGTGTCAGAGATATTGTGGGCTCTCTTCAGCGTCACAAATTTTTAGTTTTAGTAGTTTACCTCCCTGTGCACCTCTTGGACCCGATCACATTGTCCCACTCGAGCTCCCTCCACCACCACCGGCCCTAGATCTAGCTGTCAGGCATTGCCTTCCCCCTCTCCATAAGCCAAATTTCAGGCCTTGGGCTTCCTGCCCAAGCTCCGTCCTCCTGTCACCCCACCACAACGTCATCCCCGCTCGAGCACGACCTCTCTCTCCCTCAACTACATCCTACCGAAGCTTGATCGAAGAAGGGAGCGAGCGATGGTGCGACGAGTGAGGAGTGACCATGGAGGTCACACTTGCGGTCATGGTTGGAGAAGGGGGAGAGGGATGAAGAGGAGGCAGTGGTGACAGAGCTTGGGCATGCCGGGAGGCGGTCAGGGTTAGGGTTAGGGAGAGAGACATAAGGAGTGTTTGGTTGCCTAGGCTACCCCTATCTAGGCTCCCGCAATGCAATTTAAAAGCATTTGGTAGCTTGGTTAAAGCTCGTTGCCATGCTCTGGTAGTGCACTAACAGCCTCCTATCTAGGCCTAGCAAGAACACGGTGGGTGACCATTTTCACGAAGGCAGGCTTGTCCATCGCTCGTCCGCGAGCACCACCGGATGACTTCCTTGACGCGAGCACTACTAATCGTCGTCCTCCCCGCGTGCCGCTGCTGGTCACCACACGAGCGCCACCGGGCACCACACGAGCACCGCAGCCATCGTGCGGGATTTGTCGACCCCACGCGAGCTCCGTCTGGCCCTCGCATGCACGCTCTCACGACCTCCTCCCTCCATGGCTCCACCACCACTGCGCCTACACCACCCACAATCGCGCAGGGACGATGATGAGCTTGAGGTTCGGGGGTGCCTCCATGGTGCGCTTCTATGGTCATGGGCCATGGATCCAACCCCATAGCACCGGCCACAAGGCGCAGCTCTACTACCCCCACCGACCATTTGATGCAAGCTTGACGTGCGCTATAGATGATGCCCACCGAGTGTTCGATAGAATGTGTGAAGGGGGTAAACTTGCCATGTCAAAGATGAGTTGATTCTATGTAAGCCAAACCAGACACCAAACACACTAATTCTAATACAGGCTTACACAGTCCATGCAACCAAACAAGTGCATCTTGTATAGCACTAGCCAGACTTTGACTGCCATGGCTTAGAAAATTAGCCAAGCTAGGATAGCCTAGGCAACCAAACACATCCATAGAGTGATGTGGAAGGGGAAGACAAAAGAATAAAAAAAATATATCAATGACCGGCGGGCCATATGTATATAAGAAAAGTAGAGTTCCTGATTTGAAGCTAGCGCTATAGTTAATCAGAAAAAGAGAAAAAGAAAAATATTGTTTTGTCCTCTAACAGAGTATTGCACCTGACAATTCATTATTACAGACCCAACCTTCATGTGATTAAAGACTCACAAAAACGAAATAAGGGTTCGAGAATTGAGATGAAACCAAACTCACTGATGTACTAAGCACTAACAAGTTGTTTGGTTCGGCTGAATGTAACGGTATGTGATTGCACCTGGTATTGGATAACGATACGATCGTTTGGTTAGGCCCGACCCGTTATAAGCTTACGCGCAATCAGAAAATGCCCCGTTCATCCCTGATACCGCTCCTCCTTGTCCCTTATCCGATTACGCCGCATCTGTCTCCCTCCACCGCTCGAAGACTCGACGCCTCCCTCTCGCGGTGTCCCCCGGGGTCTTCCTCCTACGCACGGCGGTGGCGGCAACCCAAACTCTCACCGCTCGCTGGTGAGCTCTCTCCAAAGCTTTGCCTCTCCTCTCCTTCTCCCTCTCCTCTCTCTCATCTCCCCGCGCGATTTCTGAACCCTAGAACGCATTTTTTGTCAGGTCCAAGATCCTTGCACAGAGGAGAAGAGGACGCGCTCACTGGTGAGCTCTCAGGCTCCGCCTCTCCTCTCCTTCTCTCTCCGCTTTCCTCTCCCTTATCCCCGTGCACCAGCGTGATTTCTTTCTAAACCCTAGATGGTCGTTTTTTCTTCAGGTCCAAGATCCTTACACGGAGGAGAAGAGGACGTGGCACGGAGCAAGCAAGGCGCTTCAGCGCAGGTGACCGTAGTTCTCCCTTGCCCTAGGTATGACATAGTGGTTGCCTTCCTCCTCTCCCTCTCAAATCCCCATTTGTTTCATGCGCTTGTGTTGCAAAAGTAGGATACATGTCCGGGTGCTTTGAACTTTGAATCAAATTGGAGATATTTTTGTTGTGTCAACAAAATTAAAGTATCTCATGCATACTGTCAATTCCATGTCGCCACTGATGCCTTCATGCAATTGTATTGGAGTGACCAGCTAGCAGATCCATTCCCTAGAAATGATACGGTTGATGAAATTGACATTTATGCTCATTCGTTCACTTATCTAATTAACCATTCAATTTAATTTGTACAGTCCCATACTCCCATTTGTCGCTCCATATATTTTTGTTCTCATGGCATAGTCCCATACTCCCATTTGTCACTCCATATATTTTTGTTCTCACGGCACAGAGTAGGAGTGGACAAAAAGAATGAGCATGCTCTTGAAAACAGCATAAATTTCTCATTAATTGAATCCAAAACCTGCTTTCTTAGTTATCCAAAACAACGTGTGTGTACTGGTGAATATTACAGTGCAATCCAATACGTTTAAACCACGTAGAAAAGGTTGATTTAGTGTTAAAGTCTATTATTTTGACAATATAGCTCTGCTTTGTATTTTTAAAAGTTATATGAGATGATCAATATAGCTCTGTGTTGTCAAGTTAGTGTAAAAAAAATCCATGTTGTATGTTGCTCTGCTCCATGTCAAATATGATATGTCGCTGGACACTTGCTCTAAATTTTTGCTTGAGATGCAACAATGCATTTTTTTTCTAAGTATATAGTAGATTATTTTACTGGTTAGTGCTTAAATAATTAATATATATTACTAATGTTGTGTCCAGCATCATGGCTCGCCTTCCTTTAACCACAAGAACTCGAAGAAGAAACATGGCCCTTAGAAGTATGCTGACTTCTATCGTCATCATGTACTATTACATGTGGTTCTTTCTTGCATTGGCATATAGAAGGTGGTGTTTCAATATAGAGAGAAGGATAATAAATGAAGAACTTAGAAATGAGAAGTTGTTCCAACTAATTCGTAGCAGTGACACTACCTGTATTAGTGAGCTTCGCATGGATAGGAGAACGTACTACATCCTGTGTGAGATGCTTAGAGATGTTGGTGGGTTGAAGGACACACGTAATATGGAGCTAGAAGAGATAGTCGCCCAATTCCTATACATACTAGCCCATCATTTGAAGAATCGGACGGTAAAAAATACTTTCTTCCGAAATGGCGAGACAGTTAGTAGGCAGTTCAATTTATGCCCGCTAGCTATTCTGAAATTGCACCATTTACTGCTTAAGACCCCAGAACCAATACCGGAGAATAGCACAGATAGTTACTAGAAATATTTCAAGGTAAATGACTTGTTAATCAAATTTTCTTTTAACAAAGAAAAATACATATTACAAAGTAAGCATGTGACAATTCTTTTTCTATATGGATCTTGTTTGTAGAACTATTTGGGAGCCTTGGATGGAACTCATATAAAGGTGACTGTTTCAACTCAGCTAAAAGGAAGGTATAGGTCTAGAAAAGCAGACATTGTGACAAATGTCCTAGGTGTTTGTGCACCTGATATGCAATTCATCTATGTACTACCTGGTTGGGAGGGCTCAGCACATGACGGTCGTGTGCTGAGAGATGCCATTACCAGGCCAAATGGCTTGCGTATCCCCCAAGGCGAGTTTGGTTTTGTTAACTCGTGGTTTCCTGATAAGTTATCTAGTGTGTTGATTTTGTTTCTGTTTGCAATCTTAAAGGGTGTTACTATCGTGTAGATGCTGGCTATGTAAATGCAAATGGATTTTTAGCTCCATATCAAGGTCAAAGGTATCACTTGGGAGGTTGCACTGCACAAAATCCCCCACATAGCGCAGATGAATATTTTAATATAAGGCATGCAAAAGCAAGAAATATTATTGAGAGGTGTTTTGGAAGGTTAAAGGGTCGGTGGGGAATTTTGAGATCTCCATCTTATTTTCCTATAAAAACCCAATGCCGAATAATAATGGCTTGTGCCCTTTTGCACAATTTGATTTTGCAAAATATGTCGAGAGATCCAATGGAATTTTTGGATGAATCAGTGGTACCTTCAATGAAAATTACTGAAGGAGAAGTTAGTAAACCAGAATTTATCACCTGTGTGTCAACTTCTAATGAGTGGACTAATTTTCAAGATGTTCTTGCTCAAGGGCTATATAATAACTATAGGGCTTCTTCTAGTTTTAATTGAGGTCTACTTTTCATATTCTTCTGGTTCTGAAATTATTCTATATTATTAGTTGTGTAGTATTTTAACATGGCCTTATTATATATTATTAGTTGTGTAGTATTTTAACATGGCCTTAATACTATGCAGCTATGGACCTTTCTCATAAATCAACAATTGTGCGTGGAAGGGGAAAGAATAAAAGGAAGTGGACTATGAATGAAGATGATGAGCTTATGAAAGCACTATATGAGATATCACTAGAGCCAAAGTGGAAGGGGCAAGGACGAGGCTTTAATAATGGGTATTTATCTGCACTAGAAGACATTCTTGCTAAGAAGCTACCAGGTGCTGGAATTTCAGCTTTACCTCATATTGAGTCTAGAGTCAGGCATTTTAGGACAAAGTATGGAGCACTGGAACAAATGCTGAGCAGAAGTGGTTTCACCTGGGATGATACTAAGAAGATGCTTCAGTGTGAAAAGATACAGTACGATAAACATTGCAAGGTACCCTATCCTTTTGACTTTACATATGCATGTATGTGGTGATGCTTTCTTGTTCTGATTCCTAAGGGCCTATACTGTAATGACTGTGCTTTGCCTTCTATACACAACTGTCCAATATCAAATTAGTAGAAGTTAATCTAGTTGACTTAGTGGATCCAGTGAAAAGCTTAGGTTTATACTATTTTTCAAGGATCTGTACTTGAGTTTGTTCTGCGAGAGCTCTATCTGTTGGTTGTTTTGAAGTTTCAAAAACTTCTGTTCACCCACATGCCCTGTCTTCCCAAGTTAGAAGGTATGAGAAAACGATGATTCCATGTTAGTTAGCGCCATCATGCTTCTGGTGCTATCATGCTTCTGGTGTCATTCTTGCTTTTTTTAGTTTTAGTTTCTAGCGCCATCATGCTTCTGGTGCTAGTCCTTCTAATACTCTGTGATCCACTTGATTGCGTAATGATAAGTTTCGATTAGGCTTTCCAAGGAGAGTAAAAGTAGGTATCAATGAGAATAGCATGCAACAATTACTCTAGTATTTCTCTGATAAAGCCTAATCGCTATAAGCTTATTCTATATAAAGTTTTTGTTTCTTTCTATTTAAGATGGAAAGATTGTGCGCCGACTGTTTGTAGAGTTCCTTATGGTTATGTTAGTATGTTACTATCACATATGAATGTATGATTCGAGCAGTACTTTGGACTAGGCACAGAACACTTTATAATTATTGTGATATTATTTTCATTGGTATTACTTCTGGAGTACATGTTACTGTGATTTTAGCAAATGCTGCTGTAGTTGGCAAACTGTTGACAAGCCTATTCAGTCCTACTAGTTCAGTGCAAAACTGTTTTCAATCCTAGTAGTTATTTAGTCCAAATAATAAGCTACATGGCAGGATTGTATCCCATAGACTCCTAGTATTATCAAAGCTTTTATGTGCTAAAACATATATCCATAAATGATGAAATTTCTTCTGTTAGACACTAGAGCAGCCGGTATACATTCAAATAACTTTATAAGGACTTCGGATTGTCACTACTATTGAATCTCAAATTTTTCTAGCATAGTCCATTTTGACTGACCATGGGTTTATTATTTAAGCACACAAGTGATACATTATCTACGACTATTAACATATTGCTACTATCATATGTAGGATCATCCTGATGCTAAGGGCCTATACGACATCAAATTCCCTTACTATGATACATTATCTGCAATATATAGAAATGATATAGCCACTAGCGAAGGTGCCGAAGATATCAATGAGGCTGTTGGCAACATGAAAGAAGAGCTTGCTGCTGAACATGGTAATCAGCATTATGAAGAAGAGGATAGGATGTCCAGAGAAACCCCTAGATGGTCCGTTAACTCGGCATCATCTAGCTACAAGAGGAGGAAGTGGCAAGGAGGGAAGAGCAAGGATAGTGGAACAAGTTATCCTTTTTTGGACATGTTACATGAAGTCCAAGGTGATCTGAAGGGTGTGGCTAGTAATGTTAGAAAAATGGCAGAAGCAATGGAACGTGAGGCTGCAATTCAAGAGAAGGCGATGAATGAAAATCCACAACAGATTTTAAAGAAGAAGGCTGTAGCAGAGTTGCGCAAGCTGGGGTTTACTGGGATAGAACAAATCAAAGCTGCTACTGTTTTTGTGAAATCACCAGATCAAATGAGTATGCTGATAACCCTTGACGAGTCTTTGAGGAGGGAGTTCATTCTAAACATGCTTAACGGTACGATTGTTAGCCAACACTCTTTATAAACCATGCATATACTCTGTCCCGTTGTCATTGTGAGCTACGCAAAAAATCTTTTGTGCTATTTTTGTGATGCACATATACTCTGTACTATCTTCAACACTCATACTGTCTTTCTAAAATCATTTTTTAGAGGAGAAGACAAGGAAGCGGATAGAAGGAGGAAGATAAGATGTTTGCATATTCATTCAAGAGTCGAAGGTGGAAAAGGGATGTTGATAGTGTTGCTGTTGGAGGTGGAAAAGGAATGTTGACAGTGCTTGCTGTCTTTGTATTTGCATATGCATTGAAGACTTGAAGTTAGAAGAAGAGCATTGACAATGCTTGTTATCTTTTATTTTACCCTTTCTCAGTTTTATTTATATATGATTGGATCTCGGCTTTGCTCTAGTGTTGTACTTGTTGGTTTGCTATATGGTTGAACTCCTCGATAAGTAATATGGTTAAACTCCTCCATAAGTAGTCATTTTTCTATCATGGAATGTCCGTTTCAATTGGGTTAAAATTGTTACTGTAATGATGGTATGGTCGCCAATTTCAAATTTGTACATTTTTTTTTATGATCTTCAATTGTTATTATCAAAAAATATTCTTGCATTTGTGTTGCCTGGCATGTCTCTTTTTATTTGTGATGATGATCTGACAAGCATGGACTATTGTATAGCATTGGATAGCCTGTTAGATTATTGATCAGACTACTATAGTAGTATTCAAATTGGATTCCCATACTGTAGCAGCAAACCAAGCACCCATAAATCCGTAATGGTATTGGATACATTTACACTGTGCAACCAAACAAAATAATACAACAGTATTGCATTTCATTCTCTCCCGCAATCTGTTTCCATTTACGTTTCCCTTACCTGTGAGTGAACCAAACAACTTGTAAGTCTCTTAGAAGACCGCCACCAATTCTTTGCGAAGATCTCTATTGCCGCAATCTCTAACAAATAACAAGCCTCCTTCGTTTTTTGTTTGTTACGTTCCCTATGATTGTTGTGCTATAGTTAAGCGCAAAAAAACAGGGACACCTAATAAAAGTAAAAAAATATGGGGGCTATTGCTTTTTTCTAGGGGAGGGATATTGCTTTTTTTATATATAAAATCGGAAATGATCTTTTTTTAGGGGAAAATCGGAAATGATCTTCCAGCGTTTTCTTCGACCTCTGGGCCTAGTTTTCTCGCCCCGGACCAAGCCTCGGCCCGGCATCATCACTCCACTCGACGCCATCCAGGCTCATCGTGCCTCTCGGCCCGTGGCCACGTCGAGATTTGTGGCGGCCCAGCCCAACGACGATCTAGCCGTTGCTCCGTCCGACGTGGACCGGCGCCTTTGCAACCCGAAGCAAGGCAAGGCAAGGCAAGGCAGCAGCGGACAGAGATGCTTCCCCTCCCCGCGTCGGCTTGGGCTCTCGGCCCGCCTCCTTCCCGAGCACGCACGCCGCCTCCCCTCCTCCAATTCTTCCCCCTCGGTTCCTCCCTCTTCCTCGTCCGCTCCTGGGTTGCCGTGGAGCGCTGGGGGTTCCATTCCACCCCACCCCTATCCGGACCCCCGCGCCGCCGGCGCGTCGGTTCCTTCGTCTCCCGGTAAGGAACCCTATCCTGCTACTACTGGTTGCTCGGACGGATTCCCTTCTCCTCCTCCCTCCTCTAGCTGCTTATTATAAACGAGTTTCAGTTGCTGCGAATGCGGGCAACCAATTCGAATGCGTCCTCCTCCGGTCGCGCGGATTTCTCCGCTTCGCTGGTACGCTGCTAAGCTAATCTAGCCCGTCTATCCGTCCGTGCGTCCTTGCTGCCCGTCGTCTTCCACCGCGGCCGTCGGCGGCTGCTGTTTCAGCGCGCGCGAGATCGGTTCGGTTGACCCGGTAGGATAGGATAGGATGGGACGCAAACGCAACTGGATGGTCTTCGACGGTTCTACCCTGCCTCTAGGCTAGCCGCGGCCAGCGTTACTGCGAGGGATTGTGATTCGTGTTAGTCTGCTGGGTTCCCACCATGCCCCACCTCGCCGAAATCCCCTGTACCTGCCCTTTGTCGCTACTGTTGCGATGAATCCATCTGTACCTGCTGAAGGACATCTCTAAAGTATGTATGGATTGCTACGGGCATGATTGCCTGATGGTTTGTTTTGAGGGCTGTTTGGATGACACATGATTGCCTGATGGTTTGATTTTGAGGGCTGTTTGGGTGACACCCTGGCCTGGAGGTCTTGCCCAGGCAGCAAATCCTGTCCACAGGCGTTGGAAATCCGACGCCTGAGATCGCTGCCTGGTGCGGCAACTCTGCCTGGGCACCAATCCAAACACGACAGGCACGGTGCTCACGGTGCTGAGTGGGTAGAGGCTTAATATGGAGTGTCGGTTGCTAGGTATTGGCTGCATTCAGTTTATCTGGGGGGATTTTGTGATTCGAAATGGCGTTGTCTCTGCTATCCTTGTTCACTGCTGCTATTTTTATCTGTTTGTGTAACGGGCGTTTAATGCGGTGCAGGGCTCAAGATGATTGGTTCATTCATTACTGGAGTGCTAACGTAAGTAACGACACCGACCGTTTCTTTCTTTTCTGTTCTTTGCTACGGAGCGTTGTTGTTAGGTCATCAGACCTGTCATCTGTTCGATCTGTGTTTTCCTGTCTCGCAGGCTTGTTCTCGGATACGCGTACCCAGCCTACGACTGCTACAAGACGGTGGAGCTGAACAGGCCTGAGGTCGAGCAGCTGCGGTTCTGGTGTCAGTACTGGTTCGTAAGGGCGCCCCTTCTGTTTTGATGCAGACTTTGCATATGCGGTCCGCTTCATGTTGTAGGGTCGTGGCTTTTGCAGGATTTTACTCGCGTTTCTCACCGTACTGGAGAGAGTTGGGGAAAGTTTCGTATCATGGTAATGCCGTCCCATGCTACTTTTGGACTTGCTATTTTTAGTAACCTTTGGTGGTTGGAATTGGGGATAGTGACTTACCTTGTTGCTGATTGTTCTGTTCTTACACAGGTTGCCAATGTACAGTGAAGCAAAGCTGGCATTTATCGTGTACTTGTGGTATCCAAAGACACGGGTATAGTATTCTGTTTTCTTTAATTTGTTAGCTTATATACTTCTCTCGTGGTTTGTTTGTAACAACGGGTTATTTCAGGGGACTGACTATGTATATGAGTCATTCTTCAAGCCATACATTGCAAAACATGAAACTGAGATTGATCGAAATCTGCTTGAGTTGAGGACAAGAGCCGGTGACATGGCAGTTCTTTACTTCCAGAGGGTTGCAAACTATGCTCAGACAAGGTCCTATGAAATTTTGCAGTATATTGCCTCACAGTCACAGACTCAAAGATCTCGCCCTCAGGTATTGCTTCCTTGCATGCCATTTCTTTCTGCTATTACAGCTATTTTAGCAAGTGGACATATGTAATTCATGCTGCATAATTTATGTCTGAACCTAAGTATTTCCATAAATATAGTAGTGTTAGGTTTCCTTGAGCTTGTGCTCAGATGTTTGTTTCACTATGTCACCTGGACTAACCATTCTCATATATTGAATTTATAAAAAGCCTCCTGTATTCATCACTACAAGTTTTTGTTTTTACAACCTGCTCCAGTTATGTTTTTGGGATGCTGGCACATCTAATTGCTGATGCAGAATACAGGAGAGGCATGATGCTGCAGCACCTCTCTCTCTCTCTCTCTCTGCTAGATAGTGTTTCCACATATTCAATGATAATTGCTTTATGCAGAATTTGAACACGCTGATGTTTTGAAAGCACTAAAATTGACATTCCAGCAAATTGACAGATTCTATACTTGCCAATCATCATGCAAACCTTTTCCCAGAAATTTCTCCACATGTTGTGTCAACCATGAGATTTCCTATTTCATCCATGCTCAACTGATTTTTGGAACCAATGCTAATTAGTGTGTACTTAGTTCACTAATCACTACTTTTTGGGTAAACATGTGTTGCAAAGTTAGCTGATCATGTACTATTGAAAGTTTTGACACATGCATATCTCAATGCGGATTTTCCTCTTGTGCTAAGAACTTATGTGCTATTATCTATGAGCCTAAGATTGATTTAATTGTTTTCATTCTGCTAATGTTAATATAGACGATATTATCATTAATTTCACTGACTAGGCTATTTTTTTTCTCGAACATGGACTAGGCTAAAACTTTATGCAATCAAAGTGGCTAAATTTTTTGAGTTATTGGCCACTGATCTATTAACAGTTTCTGTTGTGGATGATGGCATTTGGTATGGTTTATGGTGTCATTTGCCTGTGATGTTGCGCCGTCTCCCATGTTGTGTCTAATTGCTGCAGCTGCCCAGCCCGTCTAGGCAATTATTAAGTGCTAGCCTATATGGCATAGTCGCCTGTCTAGTACCTAGCACATTTTAGAAAAAAACTGTGGTTCTGTAGTTCCATCAAGTTTCCATACTGTTGTACCCCCTATTCTGAACAATGTGCACTAGGATCATTTGTCCTATCCTATAGTCTGCTTTACTCAATTTCTTCAGCATGAGGTCTCTCTGGCAGCCATATTGCTGCGTGTTTTTGGTTGCATGGGCATCCTGATAAGTCCAATGGGTTATTGGATATTTGGATTGCATTCTGCAAACTTTAAGAAGAGGATAGCAGACAGCCATATTATTCTTTCCTCAAGAAAAGAACTATTGCTGTGAGGTTATTTAGGAGCCTTCATGCTATCAGGCTTAGCATGTCCAGAAAATGGGCTTTTGAAAGAACCAAAATGAAATAAAATGCTGCTGAATCAAGTCTGTCAGATAGCAATTCGTTATGGGCTTTTCAGAGAACCAAAATGAAATAAAATTCTGCTGAATCAAGTCTGACAGATAGCCAATTCTTTATGGGCTTTTCAAAGAACCAAAATGAAATTAAATGCTGCTGAATCAAGTCTGTCAGATAACCAATTCTTTATGGGGTTCAGCGCTTCTGTAGTTCTACCATGAGGTGATGGAATTTTTTTGAGATTAGAGCAGACATGAGGTGACATGTCAGCTAGCATTTTTTCCTTGATTATAATCAATCCTGTCATGGGAAGTTCTTTTATATCTTCTGTCTTTTTCTGTTATATTGTTTTTTGCTTGATTAATTCTGAGTTGGTTGTATGATCGATGTACCATGAGTAGTTTTTGACCGAATACCATGAATAATTTTTGACTGCATACCATGAGTCAATTTTTTGAGCCTGTAGTGGTAGGCTGTGAATCTTCTTTAATGTAGATAAAAATGAACGACCAATTCATGCTTTTGTCTGTATTATCGGTCTTCTAGTAGACCTCTACTACTTATTTCATGCATAGTTTAGATCGTTAATTATGAATATTATGAAATATTGTGAATAATAGTGATGTTTTTACCATGCACTGGGGTCAGTGACTTGAGAGGCACATATTATCTCAATTGCATTGTGATATGACTGTATCTGTTTTAGAATTTCACCATGTGATTTTCTGTTCATTCTATTGACAAATCATGTTCCTTTCATGATTGTTGCTGCTGACTGTCAGCTGATGTTAAAGCATGTGGTTATGATTGTTGGTGTCTTTACTAGACTGTGATATTTGCGCAGCATACTGATTTGTCTTCACTGCCTCTTCCTTTCTGCAGGCACAGCAACAGCAGCAGCGCCCACCACCGCCACGGACTCGGCAAGTCAACCCTGCACCTCCACCTGTTCCCGCACCATCCGCGCCTCCGATGCCACCACAGCCTGCCCAAGCTCAAGTTCCTCCCACTCCACCAAGGCCCCCAGTTCCAGTGGCCCCTCCTGGTGCAGTGCCTCCTGCCCAGCCACAGCCAGCACCTGCTCCTGAAGCCGCTGCTACCAAAGGTCCTCAGGACACCGAAGCCATGCAAGTCGACCCACCCCGTCCGTCAGTGAGCGGCGCACCGCCACCACTACCACCTGAGGAGACGCTCATCGAGGAGGCGATCCGGCTGACGCGGGGCCGGCTCAGGAGGCGCTTGGCTGGAGGATCTGGACTACCGCCGAATTAGCATCGACCAAGGTTCATATCACACGAATCGCTCCACACTGGGCTGGTTCTGGTGCTTGACTGAAAAGAGGCAGATGCTGGGTTGGTTGAACAGAGTTTGGGTTTCCTGGCACGCGGTCTCCAATGTACGAACTGGAACCAGTTTGGTGTTTGATTCACGGCTCAAATTGTGAATAGAATCCCAGAAACAGAAGTGGACGATGTGATGCTAGCCATAGATCAATTCACAGGGTAGCGCTAGGAAATATGATTGGGAACCATCTTCTGCGAAACGCCCAATGTCTGAAGTACGCCTCTTCTGGTTCTTGAAGAACCAAAAAAGTACCTGTATTCATTAGCATTTAGCAACGATGGTACTACTGGTTAAAGTAGTCTGGAATCCAAATGCCAAGAACCAAAAAGAACAGTGCCTGTATCTGTATGTTTGCATCCCACATCATGGTGAGTGTGTGACCCATCGTAGCATGTGATTCGCGTTTTCTCTGTAGCATCCAGTTGGACGGCTTGTACCACCGTATACCTGTCGTATGTTTCTGAATAGGACACCGTGATCCCTTTGGTGACCTTTGCAGCCACGAAAGTGTACCTGTCGTATATTTCTGAATATGACACCGTGATCCCTTTGGTTACCTCTGCAGCCAACGTTGAATTGTCAACAGATCGAGCTGGAATATATTTCTATATCTATTGAGGAAACCAGACCTGGAATATATGAACCCTGGCGATTCTTAATTGGCCCAGATATGTAAATAAACAATATCAACAAAGCCTTTAAGTCCCAAACAAGTTAGGGTAGGCTAGAGTTGAAACCCAACAGAAGCAATCAAGGTTCAGGCACGTGAATATCTGTCTTCCAAGCACTCCTATCTAAGGCTAAGTCTTTGGGTATATTCCATCCTTTCAAATCTCCTTTTATTGCCTCTACCCAAGTCAACTTCGGTCTTCCTCTGCCTCTCTTCACGTTACTATTCTGACTAAGGATTCCACTATGCACCGGTGCATCTGGAGGTCTCCGTTGCACATGTCCAAACCATCTCAACCGGTGTTGGACAAGCTTTTCTTCAATTGGCGCTACCCCTAATCTCTCACGTATATCATCGTTCCGAACTCGATCCCTTCTTGTATGACCGCAAATCCAACGCAACATACGCATTTCCGCGACACTTAGCTGTTGAATATGTCGTCTTTTCGTAGGCCAACATTCTGCACCATACAACATAGCAGGTCTAATCGCCGTCTATAAAACTTGCCTTTTAGATATGTAAATAAACACACGTAAGAAAAAAGAAAACATTACAATTTTACGGCACGATAACTAATCAGGATCGCTACAAATATCCAAAAATTTCCATTTATTCATGGCGTGTGCCCGATAGTCAGCAATCTCATTCGCAAAAAAGGTCAGCAAGCTCTCTTGTCTCTCCCCCCTTCACATCTCAGCATTTTGTATTGCGTTTTACATTCCGTAATTAAGTTTTTCTAAATGTGTGGGCTGTTCATATGGTGTTAGGACTTAAACCACCTCTGATGTCCAAATCTTATTTGACACACACCACTCTAAATTGTATAGACACGTGAAGCTTGGAGATTTATTCACTGGTCACATTATGCGTTCGAATTTGTCTTTTGATCGGACTCTGCACCATGCCTGTATATGCTGGTGTAACTCATACATGTTTGTACGGGTTTGAGAGAGACTGGTGGGTCATGGGAACGTTTTGTAGATCTTAGGACCGGATTACACACTATACCTAGACACACTAATGTAACTCGTATATTTGTCACAGAGGATCGAACTCTATATCATACTTGGACACGTTGCTCTAACTTAAATAAGCACCGCATATAAGCATTGCATATAGAGTGATGGGCAATAGAAATGCTTTGTAGCTACTTTAAGATTATGTATAGATACGTGCGTTGCCATGCAAATGCTGAACTTTTGCTCCAAAGTGCAAATAAATAATTGATGAGCCAATATTACACTTTGTACTTGGTCAAACACACATCCTGACCCACTTTGTTGGTGCAAGCGTCGAAGTGCTGAACACAAGCAGACTTGCCCAAGCTAGCTGCCACTCTGGTTTTCAGGCTATGATGTCTTGTTACAGCTTCACCGGCATGCAGTGCATGTGCGTCGATTGTGCTGAAGTTGCCAATGAGCCACCATCAGCAGGTAGTAACGCACGTAAGGGCCTACTACGGCTAGCAATCAGACAAGCGCGCAAGGGAAACGTGGATCATGACGGACTCCTTTTCCTTCTTTAGGACGAGGCAAACCGAGAAGTAAACGTGATAGCGTGACCGAGACCAAACCTTATTGGCAACGGGTAGGTTTGGATCAGAGCAAGTGCAAGGTAGATGGATGAAAAAAAAACACGGCACAAATTTTGACTCTTAAATATTAGGTAGTATAGATTGACAGAAGCAATAATGATTTATTGGTCTATTTGGCTCACAAGAAACGAAGACAAAACAAACTGGCCCCGTTCGCTAGTCAGAAACTTGGCTGAAACTGGCTGAAAAACACTGTTCCGGCTGAAAAAAAGAAGCCGAACAAACCGAATATGGGGTAAGCCGAACATGGCCACTATATTGCGGATGTTGGGATAACTACATTAACACACTTGCCAGTGATAACGAAAGCGTTTAATTTCACCACAATATATATATATATATATTAGTAGGGAACCCGCGCTTCGCGCGCAGCAGTAAACGGTGGGACAAAAAAAAAGGTTGGTACTGTTCTTTATCAGGACGGGTACTGTTCATCGGGATCCGTTCATATACAGTGATCCGAGTCTGGGGGCGCGCTGGATGAACAGTATTTACGATGGGACACCCCTCAAATTTATAGTCTTATATATATATATATATATATATAACTACTATCCTGTAGCTGGCTACAGAATAACTTATTCTGTAGCCACTTTGAGTTATGATAATTACTATGTTAATTTATGAGATTATAGTAACTCCTTACTAAGTGGTTTAATATAACGTTATGGTAAATATCCCCATGTGTTATAGTAACCCAACTATCGTAAATATGTATTGACATTATAGTAAATTAGTATATAAAATTATAGTAAATGGAGGTGGCTACAGAATAACTTATTTTGTAGCCGGCTACTGAATAGCCTCTCCCTATATATATATATATAACTACTACCCTGTAGCTGGCTACAAAATAACTTATTCTGTAGCCACTTTGAGTTACGATAATTACTATATTAATTTACGAAATTATAGTAACTCCTTGTTAAATGGTTTACTATAACGTTATGGTAAATATCCCCATGTATTATAGTAACCCAACTATCGTAAATATGTATTAATATTATCGTAAATCAGTATATAAAATTATCGTAAATGGAGGTGGCTACAGAATAACTTATTTTGTAGTTGGCTGCTGAATATATATATATATACACACTAGCATATAGCTAGCTACAAAATAACTTATTCTGCAGCCACTTTGAGTTATGATAATTACTATGTTAATTTACGAGATTATAGTAACTCCTTACTAAGTGGTTTACTATAACGTTATGGTAAATATCCCCATGTGTTATAATAACCCAACTATCGTATATATGTATTGACATTATCGTAAATTAGTATATAAAATTATCGTAAATAGAGGTGGCTACAAAATAACTTATTTTGTAGCTGGCTACTGAATATACTCCCTATATATGAAACGATGTATATCTATAGTTGATCCATACATGTACGTTGTAGCAAAAGTTGAGAGGCAAACTTATTGCGAAAAAATCCATAAAAAAAATAACAAATTTTAGGTGCAAGTACACTGAAAGGCAATACACGTGAAATTTGTTATTTCCATATGAGTTTTTTCTAGATTGATTTTGTTTCTCAACTTTTGCTATAACACAAATGTATGGATAAACTATGGATGTGCATCGTTTCATAATTTTTAGAAACCTCTAAGCATGATTTTTGAAGGGTTTTCACTGTTGCAGCGAGAGCGTCGTTTGCACATTTTCCCGTGCAAACATACGGCTGCATCTGCATAGCACAGGGCATTGGCTGCATCTGCATAGCACAGGGCATTGGCTGTTTGCTGCTGGAGGCCTGTGTTGGCAAGCGGTTAAACAATGGGCTGAGTCACAGCTTGTTCCAATCAGTTGTGTTCACATCAACCGCAGTTGCAACTAGTTGTAATTGATCACAACACAGCATCAACAACAAGCACAACTAGTTGCGGCAAATCATTTGTAACTGTAGTCGCAACTAGTTGCAGCCAAACTCACAGCAACAATAAGACACCAGATTTAACGTGGAAACCCCCCTAATCGGGTAAAAATCACGGGACCAAGCCAGCCAAATCTTCTTTCACTATTTGCTTGTGGGATTACAACAAGTTCATCTCTAGATAACGCTAGAGGAAATCATACATCAAGATACGCAGATCTTGATAACAACAATAAGATTTGGGGCTGCTACTTAGAGAGTCATCAAATGATGGTGGAACTCAGATTAGAGACACCAAGGATGTGGATCTAAAGCTTCACAACCTTGAGGATGAACCCTTCTTGATCTATTGTAAGATCTCCTCTCTAATCTCACTCTTCTCCCTCTCTTTTCTTTCTCTAGTTTTCTTCCCTCTCTCACACGAAGGAGCACAAGGGGCTGAACTAGAGCTGCTATGTTCTCTCTCTGCTGAACTGAGACTCACGAAGCTTCCCTTTCCTTCTCTGGTAAGCCAAGAGGCAAAACACTAGATGCACACAAGGTTGGTCCATTTCCTATACTGCACCTATGACGTGTGGGCCTGCTCACTAGGAGCATTTACTCTCCTCAACACCCACTCATGAGGACAATTTCCCAACATATCTCCCCCTCCAACTCATGAGGGGGGCACCATCATGCCCGCTACCTCATTGCATACTTGCAGCTTCTCCTTCGGTAGCACTTTGGTCATCATATCCGCACCATTGTGGTCGGTATGGATTTCTCAAGTTGCAACAACTTGGAACTCACCACTTCTCGAATCCAATGGTACCGGACGTCAATGTGCTTGGTTCAAGAATGAAAGCTTGAATTCTTGGCAAGATGAATGGCACTTTGGTTGTCACAAAACAGATTGTACTTCTCTTGCTTATGTCCCAACTCTTGCAAGAAGTTTTTCATCCATAACACTTCCTTGCAAGCTTCTGTTGTTGATAATGAAACACACTTCGATAGCCTTGATTGCCATGACACTGCTCCCCTACAAATGTCATCAGGTATCCCGATGTGGACTTTCTGGAGTCCTTGTCTCTAGCATAATCTGCATCTGTATAGCCATGCAATACAGGATCACCATTTCCAAAACATAAACACATTTTGAAAGTACCTCTGAGATACTAAGAATCCACTTTAGTGTAGCCCAATGTGCTTCTCCTGAATTACTCATGAACTAGCTAACAACCCCAACTGCATAGGCAAGATCAGGCCTAGTGCACACCATGGCATACATCAAACTACCCACAGCAGATTGGTAAGGTACTTTCTTGTAACACCCCGGTGTTACGATCCTTTTTAGCGCCGCGTTTTAGGCCTAAGAAAATTTCTGAAAACCAGTTTCTCAGATTTTTAATTTAAAACGTACTTGAGGCGATAAGCGAATCCTGTGTGACGTAGTTTTGCGGATTTAAATAAACGTCCAGGTTAAATTTCAGTGCGTAAAAATATTTAGGAATGCCGAACGACGATGCTAGCGGACGGTTTGTCCTGTTAGCTTAAGCATGAAAAGCAACTTTTATAAATAAAATAAAGTCTATTAATAAATAGAACGATATACATATATATATATATATATATATATATATATATATATATATATATATATATATATATATATAGCTCTTGAATAAAAATTTAAATTCGCGCTTTGTTAAAATTTCCCCGTAGACGTTGCAAATTATTTAAATTAGTAAATCGTTATATATATATATATATATATATATATATATATATATATATATATATATATATCGTGCTATTGGAGTGTTATTGGAGAGCTTGGATCAAAAGCATATGCGGCCAGACGTTTCACACAACAACACGTATTATACTCCTCGCACTTTGAGAAGCCGGTCGACAGGAACAAACAAATTGCGAGATTTGTTTTATCCTTGCAGCTTTCCATTGTTTTAGAAAATCGAGATGTGCTTGGCAGAGGTAGCCATGTGCGTACAGACATTTGAATTCATGCACCACGTCCTGGTAGCGTAGAGCTCTAGCTTCAGCAATTATCTAAATTTTTCCTGTCCCTTCACGTCTGCGCGTTTCCGGCCACGTTATGCCAGCCGGCCATCCTTGCTGCTGCCTGGCACGTCGAGCAATCAAAGCTGCTGCTCTCACTCTCTGCTTCACTTGTCTTGTCTGTCTTCGATTGTTTTTCCACGCCGACCGGACAGCGTGTTCGTCTGCACTCGCTCAGGTCTCGCCTTTTTCTTTCGCGCTGCTGGCCGCACTGCCCGGGCCGTCCTCCCGAGCCTACATCGCCGGCTTCGCATTTTTTTGCTGCGTCCGATGTCTCAGCTCCGTTCCCCCCCTCGCTCTTTCTTGCTGCTCGCGCATGCTCCATGCCATGCCGCTCCTTCCCGTCCCCGCTGGTCCCCCGTGCGCGTGCCCTCAGCCGCGCGCGAGCATGTCATGGTCGCTCCACCGCCGCGCCCCTTGCCCTCTGCGCTGCCTCTCTCATGTCGCGTGCCGGCACTCCTGAGTCGCCCCGCCGAGCAACCGCCTGGGTCGCATCCGCGCACCTCCTCGCGCCGAGCTCCACAGCACCACGCCGCCGTCCACGCGCGACCTCGGTCCCACGCCGGACTCACTGCTCCGCCGCGGAGCCGTTCCACTTCTGCCGGCCGCGTACCCCTTTCTTTCCCCTACGCGGGCGCACGTGCCGCACCTCTTCCCGCGCTGGAGCCGCGGTCCAGCTCCTGCTCTCACCATGACGCGCCTGGCTCGGACTACCGCGTCACCGAGCCGCCTCGCCAGCCGCAACTACCGCGCACGCAGGCGTGCGCGTGCCACTACCATGGCCGTGCACGAGCAGCAGCGTCCCTTGTTCCGCAGCACCGGCCGGATGTGACTTGCCCGCTGCCGTAGCACCATGGCCGCGCCCGCAGCCATGCGTCTCCCCCGCGCAAGCTCACGTGAGCCCCATGGCTTGCTCTTGACAGCATCTGCATTCTCCGTGCCCGCACGCCCAAGCCTTCCGCGCCACTGCACACAAGTCTTCGAAGCACCGCGCACCATCCGGTCGCCCGCGCCCCTGTCCTCGTCGAGCCACCGTGAATTGGAGCCGCCGCTGCCGTTTTTTTTGCCACCTCCCGTGGGTTGCGCGGGCATGCTACCGTGGGGCAGCTCGGGCCTTGCCGTGGCCGGGTCATGGTCGCGCGAGTTCCTGGGCAACTCTCCGGTGGGTCTTCCGCCATCGCCGTGCCTCTTCCAGGCCCCGTCGTGTCGTTCCAGCCGCCGCCAACATTTCCCGTCGGTCCTCTGTTTTGAGGATGAAGACAGGGGTAAGAATCCAAGAAGATTTTTTATACGGGGACCTTTCTGCGAAATACGTGACATAGGTAAATAGTGCCGATGTACTGCTGGGTATTTTGTTAGAAACTCGAGGGTCTCGTCGCATATATGCCATCGCCGGTTCGCTGGGCAGCGGCCTGCTTTTCGCTGGGCCGGCCTGTTGCTAGCTACTGTGCTTGGCTGGGCCGCTGCTGGCGCTTGGGCCACGCCACCGCCGCGCCTGTGGCCTGCCTGGTCGGCCTGCTTCCACGCAGCTGGCATGGCCGCGCCACTGGGCCACGCCTGGTCGCTGGGCCGACCTGCCGTGCGCGCCGATGGGCCGCTGCCTGCGTTTGGCCCGCGCTTGGTCCGTGGGCCATTTTGGTGACAGCTGGCCCCTTTTTGTTTTTCTAAAGCACTTGGTAATTTAGTTTGGGAAGTAAACTTGTAAAATAACTATAAAATAGCATAGGAGTCCAAAAATAGCGAAACCGGTTTTGTTAGTCCCCCAAAATCATGCTCTACATGTTAGTATATTTTGTTCACAAAGTTTGGCAATATTTTTGGGAGCTATATAAGTATTTTAAAATGCTTAATATTGCTAAAAGATGAACTTGTAGGAATTTCCGGGATGAATCGGTAATAGTGTTGAATCTAAAATTTGCACAGTAGGTTCCTAGCAATATTAGGTACTCACTATAAATTTTGTAGCTCCGAAATAATTAGTTTGTTAGGTAACTAATGATGCTTTATTTTGAATAAGGATTAATCGATGGAATAAAATAAAGAAACAACTTGGGTTTATATAACTGAAATAATTGTTGGGAAATAACGTCTTATCCGACAACGTGTTTATGTAGCCTAAGTATGGTCGTCGTTAGAACTAGCCTGTTAGCTCGAGAAGCGTACGTCGTATGTTACGAGTCACGATTGCAGTTGGTTAATTACATCTTTGCATTGCATCGTATGCATATCATATAGGTACGATGATGGATCAACGGATCGATCGAAGGATGATTGGGAATCCGAAGATGGTGTAAGGGTATTCTCTCCAGGAGATGATGCAATGGGCTTCTATCCAGTTGATGGTGGATAATCTAAAGATGCAGACACTAACTTTTAATATATCTTACCCAGGCAAGCCCCGGTGCACAACCCCTACTTTCTGCAGTTTAAATTATAATTGTGCATTAAGTTTTAAGGAGTTGAATGAAACCCACTTGCATATACATCTTTATTCCTATGAGTCTTACTAGTATGACAGGATCGTGTAGAATGCTATGCTACAGGACTCCGGTAGAAGTCAAGTGATTGCCTGTCACTCGCGAGAGATAGGAAATATATTACTATCACTTGGAATATATAAAATGGTGGAAAGGAAAATGGTGACCGGGCAGGGATATGGTTTGGGTATTGGTGGGTGTAAGAAGTTGTGTCGCCGCGGAGGCGGGTCATAGCTTGGTTACACCATTTTTCCCTGTCTGGTCGGTTAAGGGCCGATCGTTGCATATGACTCTAGGCAGGTCACAGACTTATTATCCCGAGCACATACTTGTGTATGGGCGCTTGGAAGACTTGTTGCTCTCTTGTCGCAGATCCGGTTCTTTCCGGACCGACTGCTAGGGTTTGTTTTTGGTGGAGGAGGTCCTTGCACCACACTGAGTCCGGGACTCAGGGGCGGGGGCTTGGAGTCCTAGTTTGGACGGGGACCTGGACACCCGGGACAGGAGAGTGACGGGTTGGTCCTGCTCGTGCCTAGGGTACAAGCGGGGCGTGTGTTTTCAGGGTACCCAGCTGGGGGCATTGATTCGCGAATCACCGGGTGATCCGGTACAGCTTGTCTACGGTTTAGCATCGTAGTAAGAACTGGAAGATGAAAGATGGAAGATGGATAAAGGAAATTTGATTGCTTATCACATGCTTGAAAGTAGCACAGGTGCTTACATAGAATGGTTAGTTAATGAACCAATGCGGCTATTAAAACAAATCCAACATAAGGACACACGCTTAGTAATGCTTCCTACAAATGCAATAAACCCATAAGCCAGATAGCCTTGCATATCCTTGGAGTCTTTTCTTTCCTCCTGTCGGGTAAGTCTTGCTGAGTACAATTGAGTACTCAGGGTTTTATTCCCCTTGTTGCAGGTAATAGGTGAAGGCTTGAGCTGACCTTTGTGTGTGGATTCCTCCTGGTGGGCTCAGCGAGGATTCCTTTACACTGCGATCGTAGTTGTTATTTATAACTCTCACCAAATACTTTTATAAATGAAAGTTTAATAATCTGTTGTCGTAGTTATATATCAATACTTCATCATGTCATTAATAGATGTTTATTTCCGCTGTAACTCTGATCACATGTTTATATTCCGCTGTTTAATTAAATTGTTTATAACTCTGATAATATGATTTTCATTCCGCTGTTATATTAATAAATATTATACTCTGATGTACATGTAAAGTGATATAAGAAGTGGTTCAGAATGATGTAAGCTTTATTCTCTCATTTGTGATCCTGATGGCAAAAATGTGGATTTTCGGGTTCTCCCCTGGGGTGTGCCCGACGGAACCGAGTAATTTAGTGTTCTCCCTCGAGTGCTTAGTGTCTAATAGAAGACAAGCACTCCTATGAGGCATTAGATTAGGCGGTTCTGCCACAGGTGGTATTAGAGCATAAATGAGGAAATAAGGTTTCGAAAACCTTTTCTAAACTAAAATTTGACAGTCCATTGTTGCAAAAAGTTAGGACGTTTATATGCGAAGTTATATAAGTAGCCCTATTACTATTGTTATGTATCCAGGATAGATGGCACTCTGCTGACTTAGATAGGATTATTCAAGTTTCTGCAGGTACACTGACTCGAGCATAGTTCGATAGTATCGACTAGTTACAGGGAGAGAACGATGTGCCAAAAATCTAAGAACGGTTGCCCTATATGTTGGCAACAGTGAAAGGACGTATAGGACGTGCATTCATGCATATCCTGTTTGTGAATTATAGTGTTGTATTGCTGGTAGATACGCCATCCATAAGTGTCACGCGTGTCGTATTGTGCACGAATGACTCGTCCCTGTTCTAGAGTTAGGTCTGAACTGTGGCTTCGTGTTTTGCGTTCACCCGTGGTTCGCGCCGGTCGTGACCCACGTCTCCCCGTACCCCTTTCTACGCTCTTGTCGGACCCTTGCCCTACAGCCGTACTAGTCAGTAATGGCATCGCACGTCGCTCGCCTCGAACGCGTGGAATTTGGTCGATCCGCCGTAGTGATCTCGCGCGGGAACCCTGGTGAACCACGCCAGGACCACTGAACGCTCTGCCTTTATAAGTAGAGCCTGACTTAGCCATTGGTACCACCACTCAGCGCACTTTAGCTCGCTTAGTTTTTCCTTTGAGCTAGCTTTTCGCTCAGCCTTCCTTGCAACCACCACTAGAGATGGCAGGAGCCTGGGTTAGCACCTACTGCCTAAATGTTGAGGGGTTTCCCAAAATCCTGCATGCCACCCTGCAAAAGCTTGGAGTCAATGATCGCCCCGAGTATGAGGGCTGTGAGTATGAGGAGCATGGCACCGAGCGGTGTGAGGTTACCGTCTACATCGGGAAGAGTGAGGAGTTCCCCGACCTCACTGAAGCCTGGAGTGTGACCACAACCGGGTTTCACTTCGTCGACACCTACCAGGTTGTGGCTCGCAAAGCCTTGCGATACCTCTGCCAGATCTATGAGGAGCCCATTGCCCGTACCCCCATGCGGTTCTTTCCTCCTTTGGACAAGAATCGGCGGGCATGGAGGGCCCGCATGGAGGCTTTGCAAGGACGAGACGTGCAAGAGGACAGTCCCACCATGGTGCACTTGACCACATACCTGCTCGCTCTAGATGAGCAGTACGACCGTCAAGCCTTGGAGCTGAGGGCGTGCCTTCGGCGTGCCAAGGAAGCTGAGATCTTCAACCGGATGCTTCAGGTGCAGCTCGCCGAAGCGCATGCCAGTGCTGCAGCTGCTAAGAACCGGGAGACTACCATGTCAGAAGCTCTGAAGGAGGCTGAAGATCAGCATGTCCATTAGCTACGGGTGGCCTATCTTGTCACCAGGGCCGAACGGAGGACGTTGGCTACTGGAAGGTAGGATGCCCCCATCTTGGAAGGGATCCCTATCCACCCGCCAGAAAGAAGAAGAACAAGTGTTGCAGCACCGCCCGCACCTCCACCCTCAGAAGTGTCCGAAGAAGAACCCTTGATTCCTCTCACTCAACCGTTGCCCCGTGGGGATGTAGACTAGTTGCCTTGGGATATTGTACCCGTAGTAGTAGTGCTTGTTGTCGCTGTCCCCCCCAGTATTGTACTCTTGTCTGTTGTTCATCCTCCGTAGTTGTTGAGATCGTTCGACCGTAGGTGAATGCTATGCTATGAATGTGAGCCTGAATGCCTATACGTTATACCCATATAAGGCCGTTGGAACATGCATTTTAATTATTCGCTGTGTTTATTGCGTTCATCTACCTTAAGTTCGTTAGGTGTGCTTAGGAGTTTCATGGGTGATATCAAGTGGGTTACAAGAAAAGTTGCCATTCTGATGCCAGCAGACCAGCCGTGATTGGATGTTATTAAACATTGTATCGACTAATTATGGATGTCCCAGCAGAACACTTGAATCTTTTTAAAACAAATCCATCGTTGGATTTGAATTCCTTGTCCCTTGTTGTGGAGGGAAACCTTTGTTGTTGAATTTTTCCCTTGCGATACCCCCTTACTCTGTGGTCTATGACCCCACTGCCTTCATGGCGTGTAAGTTGGTAGTAGTTGCCTAGTTAAAAGCTTATGGTGCCGCGACGAAACCGAGGGCTCCCTGTGGAACAGCTGCCTCATGTGACGCTGCTCGGCACGCGCTGGTATCGAGGTTGTTAACCAAGTACCTTTGCCGAGTTACACCGCCGTACCATTTTGTTTTAAAAATTTTCTCCTTGGAAATGTTCAGGTGTTCAAACGGGAAATCCACAATGGGGTGATACAGAAGTGTTCTCTCAAGGTAAACAAGAGATGGTTTGGAGAAAGAAAGAATGACATGATCTAGGTTTACAGAAAAGACGGATGTGGTCAAGGAAGGTTAGCAGTGGATAGTCGGGAGTAATTGCAAAAGTCAGAGTGGACGTTTGGTCCCAAACCCTGTTTTTAGTGGACCACGCTTCGCATGCTGGGTCATTTCGCTGCGTGTCCTACGAACGTTGTCTGTATCGGGTTTTTAGCTCTCCGTTTTCGTGTGGCCGCGGCATCGTGTAGTGCTCGCCGTCTTTGTGCATTGTGCGTTGCTCCTTTTCCCCTGCATCCGGTCGGCTCTCGACTCTCACGCCTCGTCCCTCGTACCGGACCCCCTTCCCTCTCTTTTCCTTCTTTCTTTGGTGGCATGACCGCCCGCATGCCTACCTCGTCGAGCGGACCCCCTCTCTTCTCCTTTATTTCCTCCTCCACCGCTCGCACAGGAAGCGCACCATGTCTTTGACCTTATCTCCGCAGCATGCACCGTCTGTGTATTCCATCCTCGTCGCCTCCACTTCTGGTGTGTTGTTTCCCCTCTGTTCGCCTCTATAAAATACCCTTGGTCCTTGCTTTTCTTCTTCATCCCCATTCCTCTCGCTTTCACAGTAGAACTATGAAATCTAGGCGACGTTGTGAAGCTAGGTTCGTCTGTCTGAGGTGATGGTGTGATCTGAGAAGAAGAAAGGATCCGGTTCGTCGAAGATGTTTAAGTTCCCTTGGTTAGTTGGCCTTAGGATTCACGATGTTTTACTTCTCAGTCGACTGTTTCTGGATTTGTTGGTGCTACGCCATGTTTTGGATAATCATTATCTTGTTGTTTCTCCATTGTCCTCGTCTATCTCGACTTCTGGATTAGATCTCGGTTGTACCAAGTTGCTCTTAACCATGTATCCCTAGATCCCCGTGTGGTTTAGTATTCGAAGTCGTGTAATCTTTTGTGTAACCCCTGATCTACGAATGTAATCGCGTTCCCCTTTTCTGGTTCTAGCTTCGAATCTCGGGACGAGATTCTTTATAAGGGGGGTTGGTTGTAACACTCCGGTGTTACGATCCTTTTTAGCGCCGCGTTTTATGCCTAAGAAAATTTCTGAAAACCAGTTTCTCAGATTTTTAATTTAAAACGTACTTGAGGCGATAAGCGAATCCTGTGTGACGTAGTTTCGCGGATTCAAATAAACGTCCAGGTTAAATTTCAGTGCGTAAAAATATTTAGGAATGCTGAATGACGATGCTAGCGGACGATTTGTCCTGTTAGCTTAAGCATGAAAAGCAACTTTTATAAATAAAATAAAGTCTATTAATAAATAGAACGATATACATATATATATATATAGCTCTTGAATAAAAATTTAAATTCGAGCTTTGTTAAATTTTCCCGTAGACGTTGCAAATTATTTAAATTAGTAAATCGTTATATATATATATATCGTGCTATTGGAGTGTTATTGGAGAGCTTGGATCAAAAGCATATGCGGCCAGACGTTTCACACAACAACACGTATTATACTCCTCGCACTTTGAGAAGCCGGTCGACAGGAACAAACAAATTGCGAGATTTGTTTTATTCTTGCAGCTTTCCATTGTTTTAGAAAATCGAGATGTGCTTGGCAGAGGTAGCCATGTGCGTACAGACATTTGAATTCATGCACCACGTCCTGGTAGCGTAGAGCTCTAGCTTCAGCAATTATCTAAATTTTTCCTGTCCCTTCACGTCTGCGCGTTTCCGGCCACGTTATGCCAGCCGGCCATCCTTGCTGCTGCCTGGCATGTCGAGCAATCAAAGCTGCTGCTCTCACTCTCTGCTTCACTTGTCTTGTCTGTCTTCGATTGTTTTTCCACGTCGACCGGACAGCGTGTTCGTCTGCACTCGCTCAGGTCTCGCCTTTTTCTTTCGCGCTGCTGGCCGCACTGCCCGGGCCGTCCTCCCGAGCCTACATCGCCGGCTTCGCATTTTTTTGCTGCGTCCGACATCTCAGCTCCGTTCCCCCCCCCCTCGCTCTTTCTTGCTGCTCGCGCATGCTAAATGCCATGCCGCTCCTTCCCGTCCCCGCTGGTCCCCCGTGCGCGTGCCCTCAGCCGCGCGCGAGCATGTCATGGTCGCTCCACCGCCGCGCCCCTTGCCCTCTGCGCTGCCTCTCTCATGTCGCGTGCCGGCACTCCTGAGTCGCCTGGCCGAGCAACCGCCTGGGTCGCATCCACGCACCTCCTCGCGCCGAGCTCCACAGCACCACGCCGCTGTCCGCGCGCGACCTCGGTCCCACGCCGAACTCGCTGCTCCGCCGCGGAGCCATTCCACTTCTGCCGGCCGCGTACCCCTTTCTTTCCCCTACGCGGGCGCACGCGCCGCACCTCTTCCCGCGCTGGAGCCGCGGTCCAGCTCCTGCTCTCACCACGACGCGCCTGGCTCGGACTACCCGTCACCGAGCTGCCTCGCCAGCCGCAACTACCGCGCACGCAGGCGTGCGCGTGCCACTACCATGGCCGTGCACGAGCAGCAGCGTCCCTTGTTCCGCAGCGCCGGCCGGATGTGACTCGCCCGCTGCCGCAGCGCCGTGGCCGCGCCCGCAGCCATGCGTCTCCCCCGCGCAAGCTCACGCGAGCCCCATGGCTTGCTCTTGACAGCATCTGCATTCTCATTGCCCACGCGCCCAAGCCTCCCACGCCACTGCACGCAAGTCTTCGAAGCACCGCGCGCCATCCGGTCGCCCGCGCCCCTGTCCTCGCCGAGCCACCGTGAATCGGAGCCGCCGCTGCCGTTTTTTTTGCCACCTCCCGTGGGTTGCGCGGGCATGCTACCGTGGGGCAGCTCGGGCCTTGCCGTGGCCGGGTCGTGGTCGCGCGAGTTCCTGGGCAACTCTCCGGCGGGTCTTCCGCCATCGCCGTGCCTCTTCCAGGCCCCATCGTGTCGTTCCAGCCGCCGCCAACATTTCCCGTCGGTCCTCTGTTTTGAGGATGAAGACAGGGGTAAGAATCCAAGAAGATTTTTTATACGGGGACCTTTCTACGAAATACGTGACCTAGGTAAATAGTGCCGATGTACTGCTGGGTATTTTGTTAGAAACTCAAGGGTCTCGTCGCATATATGCCATCGCCGGTTCGCTGGGCAGCGGCCTGCTTTTCGCTGGGCCGGCCTGTTGCTAGCTACTGTGCCTGGCTGGGCCGCTGCTGGCGCTTGGGCCACGCCACCGCCGCGCCTGTGGCCTGCCTGGTCGGCCTGCTTCCACGCAGCTGGCATGGCCGCGCCACTGGGCCACGCCTGGTCGCTGGGCCGACCTGCCGTGCGCGCTGATGGGCCGCTGCCTGCGTTTGGCCCGCGCTTGGTCCGTGGGCCATTTTGGTGACAGCTGGCCCCTTTTTGTTTTTCTAAAGCACTTGGTAATTTAATTTGGGAAGTAAACTTGTAAAATAAATATAAAATAGCATAGGAGTCCAAAAATAGCGAAACCGGTTTTGTTAGTCCCCCAAAATCATGCTCTACATGTTAGTATATTTTGTTCACAAAGTTTGGCAATATTTTTGGGAGCTATATAAGTATTTTAAAATGCTTAATATTGCTAAAAGATGAACTTGTAGGAATTTCCGGGATGAATCGGTAATAGTGTTGAATCTAAAATTTGCACAGTAGGTTCCTAGCAATATTAGGTACTCACTATAAATTTTGTAGCTCCGAAATAATTAGTTTGTTAGGTAACTAATGATGCTTTATTTTGAATAAGGATTAATCGATGGAATAAAATAAAGAAACAACTTGGGTTTATATAACTGAAATAATTGTTGGGAAATAACGTCTTATCCGACAATGTGTATATATAGCCTAAGTATGGTCGTCGTTAGAACTAGCCTGTTAGCTCGAGAAGCGTACGTCGTATGTTACGAGTCACGATTGTAGTTGGTTAATTACATCTTTGCATTGCATCGTATGCATATCATATAGGTACGATGATGGATCAACGGATCGATCGAAGGATGATTGGGAATCCGAAGATGGTGTAAGGGTATTCTCTCTAGGAGATGATGCAATGGGCTTCTATCCAGTTGATGGTGGATAATCTGAAGATGCAGACACTAACTTTTAATATATCTTACCCAGGCAAGCCCCGGTGCACAACCCCTACTTTCTGCAGTTTAAATTATAATTGTGCATTAAGTTTTAAGGAGTTGAATGAAACCCACTTGCATATACATCTTTATTCCTATGAGTCTTACTAGTATGACAGGATCGTGTAGAATGCTATGCTACAGGACTCCGGTAGAAGTCAAGTGATTGCCTGTCACTCGCGAGAGATAGGAAATATATTACTATCACTTGGAATATATAAAATGGTGGAAAGGAAAATGGTGACCGGGCAGGGATATGGTTTGGGTATTGGTGGGTGTAAGAAGTTGTGTCGCCGCGGAGGCGGGTCATAGCTTGGTTACACCGTTTTTCCCTGTCTGGTCGGTTAAGGGCCGATCGTTGCATATGACTCTAGGCAGGTCACAGACTTATTATCCCGAGCACATACTTGTGTATAGGCGCTTGGAAGACTTGTTGCTCTCTTGTCGCGGATCCAGCTCTTTCCGGACCGACTGCTAGGGTTTGTTTTTGGTGGAGGAGGTCCTTGCACCGCACTGAGTCCGGGACTCAGGGGCGGGGGCTTGGAGTCCTAGTTTGGACGGGGACCTGGACACCCGGGACAGGAGAGTGACGGGTTGGTCCTGCTCGTGCCTGGGGTACAAGCGGGGCATGTGTTTTTGGGGTACCCAGCTGGGGGCATTGATTCGCGAATCACCGGGCGATCCGGTACGACTTGTCTACGGTTTAGCATCGTAGTAAGAACTGGAAGATGAAAGATGGAAGATGGATAAAGGAAATTTGATTGCTTATCACATGCTTGAAAGTAGCACCAGTGCTTATATAGAATGGTTAGTTAATGAACCAATGCGGCTATTAATACAAATCCAACATAAGGACACACGCTTAGTAATGCTTCCTGCAAATGCAATAAACCCACAAGCCAGATAGCCTTGCATATCCTTGGAGTCTTTTCTTTCCTCCTGTCGGGTAAGTCTTGCTGAGTACAATTGAGTACTCAGTGTTTTATTCCCCCTATTGCAGGTAATAGGTGAAGGCTTGAGCTGACCTTTGTGTGTGGATTCCTCCTGGTGGGTTCAGTGAGGATTCCTTTACGCTACGATCGTAGTTGTTATTTATAAATCTCACCAAATACTTTTATAAATGAAGGTTTAATAATCTGTTGTCGTAGTTATATATCAATACTTCATCATGTCATTAATAGATGTTTATTTCCGCTGTAACTCTGATCACATATTTATATTCCGCTATTCAATTAAATTGTTTATAACTCTGATAATATGATTTTCATTCCGCTATTATATTAATAAATATTATACTCTGATGTACATGTAAAGTGATGTAAGAAATGGTTCAGAATGATGTAAGCTTTATTCTCTCATTTGTGATCCCGATGGCAAAAATATGGATTTTCGGGTTCTCCCCTAGGGTGTGCCCGACGGAACCGAGTAATTTAGTGTTCTCCCTCGAGTACTTAGTGTCTAATGGAAGACAAGCACTCCTGTGAGGTATTAGATTAGGCGATTCTGCCACATTTCTTCATTGCTTCTTTCTCCTTTTTGCTTGTAGGACAATGATCCTTACTCAATTTGTGATGTCTTGCAAGTGGAGAGTTAACTGGTTTTGCATTTTACATATTAAACCTTTCAAGTACCTTCTCAATATATTCTTCCTGTGATAGCCAAATCTTCTTGTTTGCTCTATCACAGGAGATCCTCGTGCTAGGTATTTGTTTTGCCGAACCCAAATCCTTCATGGCAAATGACTTGCCCAATGCCTTCTTCAGGAGAGCAATTCTTTTTGTGTTGTTTCTTATAATCAACATATCATCAACATACTTCTTCATAAAGGCACAATGATCATACTGTGCTTTATGGTAACCAAGATTTGTCATAAAAGACTCAAACTTCTTGTACCACTGTCGAGGAGCTTGCTTCAAGCCATACAAGCTTTTGTTCAATTTGCCAACCAAGTGCTCTTTGCCTACAACCGCAAACCCTTCTGGTTGCTCCATATAAATCTCCTCCTCTAGGTCACCATGCAAGAATGTTGTCTTCACATCAAGTTGTTCAACTTCCAAGTCCATGGTGGCAGCCATACCAAGCACAACTCAGATTGAAGACATCTTGACCACAGGAGAGACTTCAACCTGTACACCCACTTATTCTTTAGTGCTTTCTTGCCCTTTGGCAACTTCACCAACTCAAAGGTGTTGTTCTCATGAAGGGAATTCATCTCGTCCTCCATGGCTTCCAACCAACGATTCTTGTGCTCATCAGACATAGCCTCCTCATAGCATAAGGGTTCACATGCATCTGTCAACAACAAATACTCATATGGTGGATACCTGCTAGAGGGCATGTGAACTCTACTAGGTCTTCTCAACTGCTCCTACTGTGGTTCTTCTGGAGTATCATCAACATCAACATCCTCATCCGCATCAACATCCTTAGATGACTGATCATCACCCTGGCTTGAACTTGCACCTTCAGTGCCATCATCTCCCCATGATTGCCATGCACAACAGGAGACGAAATTTGATCCATATCGACAACTTAAGGTGTAGTGGTTGGCTTCTTTGGCTTCACAACATCTTCTATTATCTCATCTTCAAAGAACACTACATCTCCGCTTCTCACAATTTTCTTATTAACAGGATCCCACAGCCTATAGCCAAACTGCTCATCGGGGTGGCCCAAGAATACACACTGCTTGGACTTGCTATCAAGCTTTGACCTCTTATCTCTAGGAACATGCACAAATACCCTGCACCCAAAGACTTTCAGATGCTTGTATGATACTTCCTTTCCTGACCATATCTTCTAGGGAATATCACCCTCAAGTGGAACACATGGAGACAAGTTGAGCACATATATTGCAGTCATCAATGCTTCAGCCCAAAACTGATTTGGTAACTTTGTATGAGAGAGCATAGCTGTGACCCTCTCAATGAGTGTCCTATTCATCCTCTCTACAAGACCATTCTGCTGAGTTGTCTTTGGCACTGTCTTTTGTTGCCGGATTCCATACAACCTGCAGTACCTCTCAAATGGTCCTCTATATTCACTACCATTGTCTGATCTGATGCACTTCAATTTCCTGTCAGTTTCTCTTTCAACCTTGGCATGGAACTCTTTGAAAGCATCAAGTACCTAAAATTTGTTCTTCAAAACATATGCAAAAACCTTTTGAGAGTGGTCATCAATAAATATGACAAAATATAATGCACCACTAAGAGAACTCTCTGTCATAGAACAAACATCAATATGCATAAGATCAAGAATATTCTTATCATGATGTGGAACAGTGGATGTACAAAAAACAATCCTGTGTTGTTTATCAGCTAAACAATCAACACAGGGTGTCAAGGTCATACCTTTCAACTCAGGGAGGAAGTCCTTGTGAGCTAGGGAGTGCAACCCCTTCTCACTCATATGTCCAAGTCTCTTGTGCCACAACTCAATGCTGGAATCCCCCTCAGCAATGTTCACATCTGTCTTGCACAACTTTGTTTTTGTCACATAAAGACATCCTTGCTTGGCACCATGAGCCAGAATCAAGGAACCTTTGGTGAGCTTCCATTTTTCTTCACCAAAGTAACTGCCAAGACAAATATCATCGAGCTTTCCCACTGACAACAAGTTCAGTCTAATGTTAGGGACATGCCTCACATTCTCAAGTGTCAACTTGCAACCTGTGCTTGTCTCAACACATATAGTGCCCTTGCCAACAATGGTTGACGTATCTTTGTTCCCCATCCTCACATAGCCAAAGCCACAACTAGTGTAGGATGTGTAATACTCTCTGTGTAATGTTAGATGGAAAGAGGCTCCTGAATCCACTACCCAACTCAAATCATCACCAGTAACAGCACCGAGACAACTATCATCATCGACAATGAGATAATCCTCACCAGCCGCAGTTACAACTGAGGCTTCACCCTTTTGCTCAGTATTCTTGCCTTGCTTTGCTTGTGCAAGCTCTCTTTTATAAATTATGCACTAATTTCTTTTGTGGCCTTCCTTACCGCAATGAAAACAAATAATCTTAGTGCTTGAACTTGACTGTGATCTCTCCCTGGATTTACTTCTGCCTCGCTGAGGAGTCGGCTTCCCATCTGGAGCTGAGTTGCTAAGTGATACAACAAGCATGTTCCAGTTGTCCAGCAATGAGCTCAACAACAGCAGTGCCTGCACCTCATCATCAAGGTTTATCTTCATTATTGTCAGCTGATTTATGTGGCCTTGGAAGACATTCAAGTGTTCAATAACACTGTTGCCATCTCAGTACTCTAGCTTTGCAAGCTGCTTTATCACCGAGGCCTTATTAACTACTGTCTTCCGCTCATACATAGACTCTAATTTTTGCCACAACTCAAACACAACTTTATCATTAGCAACATGGTGAAAAATATTGTGGTTGATGTGCAAACGGATCATACCTACTGTCTTCCGATTTAATACTCTTCATTCTTCTTCCGTAACTCCGGTGGGTACTTTATCTCTCACAATTGGCCCATACAAATCCTTACAATAAAGCAGATCCTCCATCATGGGCTTCCATAGAGAATAATTTGTAGCATCAAGCTTGATCATGCCACTTGGAGTATTGCTGTCCTCCATTGCCAAAGTGAGGAATATCACCTCCAACAATCAATTACGGCTCCGATACCAGTTTATGTTGGGATAACCACACTAACACACTTGCTAGTGATAGCGGAATCGCTTAATTTCACCACAATGCGAAATCAGCCATATCGTCACCTATTCATGGAAGGAAACATATGCATCACACATATATATAGAGGAAATAACAGGCAGTCACAATTGGTCCCAATCAGTTGTTTTCAAATCAGAAGCAGTCACTAACCGGTTCCAGTCAGTTGTGTTCACATCAACCTCTACAATTGATCGCAACAGCACCAACAGCAAGCACAACTAGTTGCAGCTAACAGCAGTCGCAACTAGTTGCAGCCAAACTCACAGCAATAATAAGACACCAGATTTAACATGGAAACCCCCCCAAATTGGGGTAAAAACCACGGGACCAAGCTAGGCAAATCTTCTTCCACTATATGCTTGTGGGATTACAACAAGTTCATCTCTAGATAGCACTAGAGGCAACCATACATCAAGATACAATAGATCTTGGATAGCAACAATAAGATTTGGGGGCTGCTACTTGGGGAGTGGAAAGACCTCACCAAATAACGGTGGAACTCAGATTAGAGGCACCAAGGATGTGGATCTGAAGCTTCACAACCTTGGGGACAAATCATTCTTGATCTATTATAAGATCGCCTCTCTAATCTTACTCTTCTCCCTCTCTTTGCTTTTCTCTGGTTTTCTTACCTTCCTCACGCACAAGGAGCAAGGGGTTGAACTGGAGCTACTCTGTTTCCACTGAACTCAGAACTCACGAAGCTTCCTTTCCCTTCCCTTCTCTTGTAAGCCAAGAGACAAAACACTAGATGCACACAAGGTTGGTCCATTTTCTGTACTGCACCCATGACATGTGGGCTTGCTTACTAGAAACATTTACTCTCCTCAACCGCCCACTCATGAGGAGGATTTCTCAACACATTGTTAGCTCAGAACTTGCCTGCCAACTTGATCAGCGCAGACAAATCAAAGGCAAAATTTGTGATCGATCCAATCTGAATTCATCAACTTGAACAAGACTGGATGCACGCAACCCACGTCATGCTCTGGTCGGCTAAGCTAGCTCAGCCAAGGTTTTAGAGATGGGGTAGATCAAACCGCAAAAGATATAACATAGTTCCAATGCATGCTATCTGTCAAACCGCAGTTTAAACACTAACGTCTCTACTATGAAGCATGTTTTCTTCTACCATCATCTGCCACGGAAATGAGCTGTTCCGAGCTGTGGTCGTGGCCATTGACGCACCAACCAAGTAAGTGCTCCAGTGCCGAGCAAGGGCGATTGAAGGCGGTTGACACGTTCCGAAGAGGGCTGCCCTGTTCGGCTTACCCCATATTCGGCTTGTTCGGCTTATTTTTTTAGCCAGAACAGTGTTTTTCTCTCACAACAATTCAGCCAGAACAGTGTTTTTCAGCCAGTTTCAGCCATGTTTCAGACCAACGAAAGTGGTTCCCATTAAGGTCACTCTTCAATAAAATCCTATGCAGTGGCATCAAAATATACGTGCATCAATGCATGGCTCCCGGCTGCTACATCGTCAGGTAATCCGGCAGATTGTTGGGCGCGTCGACGATCCTCCCGCCGACGTCCGAGAACAGCTCGTGCCCTGGCAGCGGCTCCACCCTGCCGTCGGCTCGGACGTGCACCGGGTACCGCATCAGGTGCCCCTGCAGTGGCCCCTTGACGTCGTCGTCCGCCGTGTACCTCCTCTAGCGCGTTCACCAGACCAACACACCGGGGAGACTCCGGCCGCCGGACTTCCTCCTTCCCTAGGTGCTCCTCCCACAGCCACATCTTGTACGCATGCACCTTCCCGCCCAGTGAGTCGGCACCCGTGTGGTTCGGTTGGTATGCGCCGACGGCGATCTCCGTGTCGCGCGAGCCCGCCAGCGAGCACTGGTTGGTGTTGGTGGAGCCGATGATGACGTACTCGTCGTCCATGATCATCCCCTTCGAGTGCCGCCGCTACAGAGCTCGTGCTGTCGTCGGGCGGATCCGCCATCGCCGCCTATTTATTGTGGTGGCCGCCATCGCCGCCGCCGGCCGCCGCGTCCTCCACCGCCAGCTCCCAGTTGCCGAGGCAGTAGAAGTTGAGGTAGTCCTGCGGGTGCCCACCTTCTTTCCCCTCCATCGCCGCCGCGACGACCCTGTACATCATCTCCATGGTCTGGTTCTGCCAGTAGAGGATCTCCTGCGCGGGGCCGGATCTGGGGTTGCCCTCAGGCCACATGGGCATGACCACGTACGCGGTGAACGGCTCGTCGGCGTGGACCTTGCTGGCGACCTTGAGCGCGATCTCCATGGGGACTAGGTTGCAGGCGCCGCTATTTCCGGTACGACGGCCACACGTAGGAGCCACCGATGAAGTTACCGGTTCTCCACGTACACGAACCGCTCCGCCGACCGGATCACCTCTAGGTACGCCGCGTGGATGCTCTGCTCCACCGCCAGTTCTTGTCGCTGACTAGGTGGTGCCAGGACATCTCGGCACGCTCCTAGGGACGCGGGAACCGCTTCACTGACTCGGCGTCCACAGACCGGAAGTTCGGAACACCTGCCGCGTGCCACCGCTCTGAGTCGCCGTCCGGCACCACGTGCAGCGCTGGCTTGTCGCGCTCGTCGTCGGCAATCGGCGTTGGCGTCTACGCGGCCGCCCGCTACCGTAGAGCGATGCTTGGAGGGGCTGAGGATCTATGGGGATGCGCTCCAGCTTTAGTAGCGTGTCGTCCTTCCGTGCGCCGCCTTGCCGCCAAACATCTCCAGCAGCCTGGTCGCCTTCCGCCACCGTTGCTCGAAGTTCTTGAGGACGTCGTACGCCGTCGGCCCATCCAGCCGGCAGTGCAGGTCGTGCCATGGCTGACGCGGGCCCTTGGTGTCCCCCCAACGAATAAGGCTTCGTTCGGCTGGCTGGCTGGGCTCAGCCTAGCTGGCCAGCTCACTCACAGAAACACTATTCATGTCTAGACAGAACAGTATTTTTTCTCTCACAACAATTAGCCAGAACAGTATTTTGGCTTATTTTTCAGTCCTGCCGAACAGCCCATAAGACGATTGCATTATCGATCGTCATAGATAGAGACATCATCAATCTGCTAGAGGTTTTTAGTGGCTAACGACGTACACCAAACAAGGGGTTGTAGACGTCGCCGTGGAAGACGGTGTCGTGGTCACGGAAGAGCCGGTGGCTGGGCGTGTCGTAGCGGCCGGCGCAGAGGTCGAGGCTGTCGAGGAAGGCCGTGATCCGGCGGGTGGACTCGGACGCTGGCGTGTCAACGAGCACGCACTTCTGGTGGTGCGTGTACAGTGTCCCCACCCCGCAGCTGCACACATCGCACTCAGTTTTTTCATTCTTTGACCCATAATAATTGCAAAAAATTAGATGATCTTCCACCGTGAATAAATCGTGCGCTTCACTGAGGGCATCCGTGTGGCGTCCGCGAATGGTGTTTTGACATCTGGCGCTTTTGTACCATCCACCATCGGTTACTTTGGTGAACAAGTACTGGTTTATCCGGTTCTCTATACGCCGCTGTGTACATATGTTGTTTGCGCTCGCCCACACGCGCTGTGACTTGGCACGCGCAGCATCGCTCCCTCGCTCCCTCCGTCACCGCGCCAATGCCGCCTGGCTTCACCGCTCTTAGCGGGAACCTCGCCCCCTTCCTTGCTGATGCGGCCGCAGGCCCTACCGGTGCTTTCGCGCGTGGATGCGGTGGCTGGCCTTGAAGGCCGCTGCGTGCGCGGGTCGAGTACGGAGAGGCAGCCATGGCGTCCTCTTTCCCGGCAGCGCCGACAGATGCAGCGGCCAGCTTTGCTGGCGGCCGTGTGCGCAGGTCTAGGATGGACAAGTGGCCACAGTGTTGAGCTGAGGCACTGACTGCCTTCCCCATCATCAACGGTTTGCGATTTGCATCCTCCGCCTCCCATTCACCTTGCTCACCCAACGCGCTTTACAGTGAATCCGGCCTCATTCGACACCCATCTCCACTGAATCGAATACCACTACCATCTGAATCCCTATCGTCAACCATGCCGCTATGCCAGAGCCGTTGTCTCGACGTGAAATTTTTGCATTTTGGTTCCTTTTGAAAACATTTTTTTACAAAAAGACCTATGCTAAAACGTTTGCTGAAAATAGACCATTTTTAGGTGTCTTATAACATGACATCAAGGTATGAGGGTCGGCGTCGACTGACACGACGCCGAGGTCTTGCCACATCACGGACGACCCCGGTCGACGGCGGCACGGTGGCGCATGGGGTCCGACACGTCGGCGTTGTGTCAACAAACGCCACAGGACTAACCTCGCCGCAGTGGGACTAAACGCCGAGCTATTGGCACCCCCCTTTCCTCACCCCCTTTCCTCTCCCTCCGCCGAAACCCTTTCCACTCGAGGAACCTCCGCTCGACATTTGCTAAAACTAAACCAGAAAACAAGTTGTGTGGATGTGGAGCAAGACATGGAGCACTATATATAGAGATGAAGGCAGGTTCACCATGAATGCTACTTGACAAAAAACTTGTGTGCGTACTCATTTATTGAATCTGCAAAGGCTAGATGCTTCATCTGAAAAGCCTACAACCATGACTGGTCATTTCATCTGAAAATGCTACACCTATGTTTTGTCACTTCATCTAAATGCAGTACATCACTTTGATATTAATTCATTGCGTATACGGATACAACAGTAAACGAATCTAGGCTTTTCAATGAGTTTTCAAATAGACTTTTCATTGACTGCAACAGTACTTGTAGCCCTTTCAATGACTGCAACAGCACAAGTAGCCTTTTCAGTGATATAAATAGTAGCACTACAGTCCTAGGAGAGTTAACGAAGTACAGGGCATAAGACCATCTGAAATAAAAGCATAGTGCATTACAACATAATAAAAAAAGTCCAGGGAATAAGTTCATCTGAAATAAAAGCAGAGTGCATTACAACATAGTAAAAAAAAGTCGAGGGCTACACGACATCGCTCATGAATAAACCAAATACCTACTGAGTGCAACGAGGCCACTTTCCCTTCCTCTGGGCATCGGGATTCTCCTCCATCGCTGCCTTCGCTCGGCGCACACGCTCAAGCTTCTTCTCCCTCTCCGCCCTGTACGCAGCAACACGCCTCCTTTCCTCCTCTTCCTTATGCTCCTTTTCTATAGCCTCCTGTCTGCGTCTCTGCTCAAACCTCTCCTTAACCTCCGCATCCTACTCCTTCAGGCCTTCTAGATGCTGCTTGTCCGACTCCTTGATCTCAGTGTCAATCCACTGCTCAAAGTCACACAGTGGTAGAACGGTCTGCAAGAAAAACAAATTGTTACAAAATAAATAAAATAAGCAATACTTAATATCACAAGAAAATTAATTAACACACAATAAAAATTCCTCACAATCGATGCACGGCGCTGTTGCTTTATAGGTTCCCATGCATAATTAGGACACATCCAGTACCTCTGTCTATATGTTTCCTCATCTTCAGATATGTCTACCTTGCAAGGATCACCACAAAAGCACATGGATCGAGGAACACCTTCAGTGAGAGGCTTTAGGTCGTAGGGATTTGCCCTCTAGCGACCATAGCTACAATTGAAAGAATTTAGTCATATTAATAGAGAACCAAACCTAAACCTAGGGTTTTCTATTTGTTGCACAAATAATGAATAAACATTGGGATTACCTTGGAATACGAGCTTTACCACGCCTTGGCATCCTAACATTACGTAGAAAAAAAATCAACCCAAAGTACCTTGCAACGAATGTAAAGCTACTAACACTAAATCACCATACCTCCCAAATAAGCTTTTCATTACAAACCCTAAGCAAATTTGAATCCCAACAAACATAAAATTTAACTCAATGATTATAAACCAGAACATATACAACAACAACAACAACCATACATTTGGGTCATTCAATCATTTGAGCCACTATACATTGCACGAATGACATGAACATGAACCAAACCTATAATGCCAAGTTCAAAAAAACACAAACAACCGAATCTAAATGGATGAAATGAAAGAGGGGAAAGAGGAGTACCTTGGCAAAATGTTCGAGTCATAAAAAATTAAAATCTAATGACCAACAAATAACTAAAATACATACTAACCCTAATGACCAACAAATAACTAACCCTAATGACACCTACAACAACACAAAGAACCCTAATGACCAAAATAACTAGAAACCAAACTAACCTAACATGTTCAGCACATAAAACAGTTAAACAACAATGCACTCAATCAACATAAGCCATACATTTTATAAATGCAAATACACATATACCAAAACACAATACACCCATGATTCCACATGATTAGAGACAATGCAAGCACATCTACGCGGATAGATTGAAGTAGGGGAGGGACCATTACCTCGAGGAAGCTTCGGGAGACGAGATCCGGGCACCTAGGGTCGTATTTGGGGGTTAGGGTTTCGTGGGGGGCGGTGGGGGAGACGAACAGAGAGCAGGTCGGCGCTTTCAGAATGGAGAGAGAAAGAAGAAGGGGGCCGCGGCACAGCTTCAAGAGTCCAGACCTCGGCGTTGAGTCGGGCCACGCCGAGTCTGGTGGCTCGGCGTTAAGTGACCCCGCGCCGAGCTACTGGGTCACGAAGCGTTGTTGGGCCGCCTGGGCCGCGCGCCGGATGGTGCCAATAGCTCGGCGTTTAGTCCCACCGCGCCGAGTTTGGGCCTATGGTGTTTGCTGACACAACGCCGACGTGTCGGATCCCATGCGCCACCGTGTCGCCGTCGACCGGGGTCGTCCGTGACGTGGCAAGACCTCGGCGTCGTGTCAGTCGACGCCGACCCTCATACCTTGGCGTCATGTTATAAGACGCCTAAAAATGGTCTATTTTCAGCAAACATTTTGGCATAGGTCTTTTTATAAAAAATATTTTCAAAAGGGACCAAGATGCAAAAATTTCACCGTCTCGACCAGGTACGAGTCTGTGACCCCCCCAAGCCCCGAACCAAAATCTTCGCTGTTGATTCAAGCTCACCCGTCGGCTCAAACTGGTGGGCGGCTTTGTCCAGCCGGTGGTCAGACAGATCCGCAAGCCCGCGTATACAAATGTGGCGGCTGGGTTGTCCATGAGCCTTGCCATTCAGCCATTGTAGTCCCATCGCCGGCCAGGGGAGATGAACATGTTGGCCGCTATGATGTCCAACTGTTGGCCGTCAGACTTCGACTGATCTCATTGTGGGGATGCCTCCAGGATTGAGATTTGTTTCTTCCTTTTTCCCTATAATATTGCAATTTGCTTCCACGGACTTTCTAGAGCTCAGTTTTTCATTGGGACATGCTTTGACTCTAATCCGTTTGAGATTCTTCCTTTCTCTACGTTAGTTACCATGGTTTTCTTTTGCCTACACCTTGTGCAACTAATTGAATGAACCCATCCTGCTTTGAGGGTGGACGTGCAGATATATGTCAAGTGTGGACCTGCATGCTTCTATCCTGAGACTGCAGCATTATATAATCTTGACTTGATGAAAATGCAATCATCAGCTGCCTTCTGGAGTTCTAGCAGCACAGCTGAAACTGCTACCGTCCATTAGTATCCACTTCCCTTATATAAAAAATACAAGAATACTATTGTTGCTTTCTTCTTCTAACTAAAATACTTTATTTTTTTAGGCATCAGCTCTATCAAAGAATGCCGACTATTTGTACAAATGTTCTTTCTGCTTATATTTGCATTGGTGAGTCCTGAAGTAATATCTTTCCTGTTAATGATTGGAACAGACAATAAGATTTCCAGGTTTACAGATTAGATGAACATAGAAATGTAACATGCATCAGGATTAGTATCATGTATCGACATGCATGTCACACATAAACATAGGTTACCAATGATGTGGAGTTTGCCCATAAAATTTGCAGACTTATATGTTCTCATGCCACTAGACTGCCTATTCTTTTTTTTTTCCCATCCTCCCAGTGGAATGTTTCAGATACTGAATTGTTTGACCACCGTTGCCTTGCTGAATTGTGTCATCAAACATAAAGTGATGTGTCAAAGCCATTCATCCCTACAATGACGTGAATCATGTTTAGTTTCATCAATGTATTAAATTTGGCCTAGCAAGCTGTACACCAAATTTAATGGACTGCTGCATGTTTGATTTTTAGAATGACTGATAATGATAGAACACTCAAGGTTGAGGCAGCCCTTCTATAACATGTTTCGGAGATCCTTGCCTTGCCTGCAAGGAAGGTGCTTCAGTACTCACTGTAAGCTGAGCGCTTTCCGTGAAAAAAATTCAAGTTTTCTGACGTGTGATTATTGGGATGGTGAAAACCAACGTATTCTTTATGTCCAAATTCAGCCTCCTTTTCGTTGTGAGACCGCACGTCCATGGCCTATGGTCATGCCGAGGTGTGTGTTCGCAGAAGTCTCTTTTTCTCCATTAGGTTCGCAGGCCAGTCAGGTAGGTTTTTTTGTGTGTGTTGCTCATCATTGAAGAAAAAGGTTAAAGTAGGCTTCACATGGCACAGTGACAAGATCAAAGGCGCAGAGCAAACTATGATTCGTTCAACAATGGAAGGGAGTCGAACATTATTTTCGAACTTGGCATGCAATGGAAGGGAGCAAACTATGTTCGGTTGGCTGGTTCGTATCGTTGCTGGTTCGTGAAGAAGTACTGCTGGCTAGTTTGCGTGAGAGAAAAATACTATTCCAGCTGGAAATTTACGATCGTTTACGACAAGCCACAGCCAAACGAACAGGCTAGGGAAAATTCACTCACTCACTCGTGGTGCCCTGCCCTGCTTCAAATGCAAACTTTACTTACCCCCGCTTGGTTCACGATCACGAGGAATGCATGGTCGTTTTCCTCCCGACATGGCATGTGTTCCGTCTGTTTCGTCGCACGCAGACGCACCCGCCGCCGTGGCAGATAGATGTGCCTGCTTCTTCTGTCTGTGGAACCAGCCGCGTTGCACCGGAACCACCACAAAAAGCCCACGCAACCGGCGTCTGCCACCTCGTGGTCGCAGCCTGTAAACATACCAGCCAAGCTGTACAGTACGACGTGCCCTTCCCCGGCCGAGAAAAAGAGCCTTTTTCACTTTCACGCCGCTGGCCGACCAGCCGGCCCAAAGCAGCAACAAACAATGCACGGCGGTTGCAGATACGTACCACTGATATTTGCAGTTTTGCACATCTGGTTCTGGCGCGGAAACCAAGAAAAGGTAAAATTACGAAATTGCCCCTACGAAATATCTTCCACCGCCGTCTTGGTCGAGCTTCGCCCAACACCCAATCCCAATCCAATCTTCGGTCCGTCTACCTCCCCTTCTCACTGCTCGCACCGCATCGCCGCGTCCATGACATGCCGCACCTCTCCACCGCCTCCTCCGTAGAAGTCGCGTCGATGTCGCCCTTCCCGCGTCTCCACGCGCCATTGCCCATCTCCGCCTCCTCTTCCACAGTGCTGCGAGTGTGCGGAGCGGACAGAGCTGCCTGGGCCACGACGTCGGAGAGGTGACGGAGGAGTTCGACGGTGGCAGCGTGGTACTGGGCAGCGCCGGCGACAGGGCCGACGCCGACGCCGCGGGTGCTCGCCGGCTGCACGCGCTCGCCCCCCTTCGTGCTGACGGCCGCTGTAGACTGGGTGGAGGCCGTCTGGGGAAGTGGAAGGAGTGGGCACGCCCAGAACGGTGGCGCAGCGATGCGGAATGAGATCCGCACCCTCGGCGCGGAAGGCTGAACGGGAGAATGAAGCTGCGTTCCTATGAACGAGACGAGGAGCTTCTGGAGAGCTCACGAGAGCCTTCGAGTCCAACGAGATCGTTGGTTCTCTCCTTTCTTTTTTTTTTATTTGTGACATAAATTAATTAATTTTTTATTTTTCTGATCTCACCTGTGGCTGGTATAGTTTGTTGTGATAGTTACAGGTGACCTTTATTTTGGGAAAAAACTTGAATGGTAGATGTAGTTTTATTAGTGGGACGGAGGGAGTGCATAGCAACTTGGATAATTTATAGCTTCAAATTAACTCAGTACATGGAAAGCGATCATTGCACCCAGCGATCCACAGTGATCGATGACATCAGTTCTTAGTAGGGTAGGGGCGGTAAGGATCGCGATAGCCAAACGCAAAACCTCCAGGGCGCGGATGCAGCACACGGGAGCGAAGATAGCACATTTCACAGACTTTCTGCACATGCTGATGTCCACACGCAAATATCTTCTGTATGCCAGGATGTGGAACATCAAAGCGCTTGTAGCACGTCTTGCAAAAGGAATCCACTGCAAAAACACAGGAAGCCAAGCAATATACTTCCGTATAAAAATGAGTAAAGTGAACGATCGTGTGGTCTGTGTGAGATACGAAGAGGAATAGGATGAGAGAGGGGGGGTCATACATTTGCCACTACGACGAGTAGAGAACCCAAGAGGGAAACCCAAGACACTGTAGGATTCAGTAACTGGTTCATCTGAAAACAGAAGGAACAGAAGGCAAAAATTAATTTATACAGAAAGCATTACAATGTAACCGCAAAGGTACTCATGAGGTAATTGTAATGATCTTCTTCCAACGAGTACATACAAGATAGGTGTGTTGTATAAAAGAGAAACAAGAAGAAAGAAGTAGAGCATACCTAAGGGGGTGCATGTGACGACGCCATCGAAATCATTTATATGAGCAAGCTCGAAGAAAAAGAGAGTCCTTGGAGCAGGAAGGAATGAGAACCAACCAGAGCGCTTCTTACGAGCTACAAAGTTCCCATGAGTCCAGCAAACGCCATTGTGAAAATGGGCATTCCGGTACACCTTGCCTGGAGCAGGCTCATACTTATTGCCCTGACTCAAACCAATCCAATCATTCACGAGGTAAGGAAATTGGCTAGTGTAGCAGGGCAAAAACAGTAACAAACATTAGATTAATGGGTTGCATCGTCCACTAATCAAAATTGGTGTTGAACCCTAATCGGTAGACTTGTGATCCTAATCAGTACACAGGTTAATCATTATACTTGTGATCCTAATCAGTACACAAGTTAATCATTATACTTGTGATCCTAACACAAGTTAGGACCTTGATCAATATAGATGCTTTGGCACCTAATCAGTGCACAAGCTGCGCCCATAATCAGTACACAGTGCGACCATAATCAGTATATCTGCTGAAACCTTAATCAGGAGACAAGCTGCAGACCTATAATTGGTAACGGATGCATCGACCCTAACCAATGTACTGGCTGTGGCCTGTAATCGGTATGGGTGCATGGACAACTAACAAAAATGGATGTTGAAACACCGAGATGTATATTTGTTGTGGCTCTTATTTGAACAGATTCCGCGAACTTGATTAGTATAGATGATGCAAGCCTAATCAGTAGGTACGAGTAAATGGAACCTGTGTTGTGCTTGGATGCATACCACGAATCATGCCCGTAGCTAATTAACTAACAACGATATACTTGGAGAGGAGACATAGGCACATAGTAGACTCATTTTTCTATTTTCCAAAATCAAAGGCCCACTGTTTAGGCAAAAAAATTATTTGACACTTTGCATGCGTAGCCATTGAAATGTTGTTATTCATTATTTTTATTTTAGGATAATCTGCCACTATTTTGTGTCAAATATGGAATACTGAAGAAATTAACAAATGGATTAGTTTCTTTTTAATCCGTATGCACGCAAACAAAAATCAGTAACATAGCTGCACGTAGCATACTCTAGCGCTTGGGTCGGAGGTGCATGCATGCCTGTCTCTAGCATGTGGTTCGTGTATGGCTGCATGCAGTGCGTGTCAGGTCCCCCCTTGCGCGGGTGGACAGGGCGTGTGGCGGGCAGGAGTGGGTGCGTGTGGGGTGGCGCATCCGCGCATGCGAGGGGGTTGGTTTGGTTCGTGGTGGGTTTGTTTAGTTCGCTGGACTGATCCATGGTGTAGAATATATATACTGCCGGCACCAAAAACTATATATACTTAGCTACCCCTCCGTTTCAAATTATAAGATGTTTTAGCTTTTCTAGATTCATAGTTTTTTTTGGCTACGTACCTAGATATACGTTATGTCTAGATACATAATAAAAGCTACGAATCTAGAAACGGCAAAATGTGTTATAATTTGGGACAGAGGAGTTACGGCAAGTAATAAATTCCCTGAAAGATCAACTAACTGGTTTTTATTGCTATATTGCTGTTTTATTATTATGGTATAAAACCAGATTCAGAATCGCAGTTTGTCACACATTCATCCATTTTATGCACATACGGGGTAGGATCCATGATAGGATGGATCACGAACCGGATGCTTAAGGTTGTAGTAGTGCAGGCAATCCATGGTAACCTCGCGATCCATAGCTAATCGCTTGAAGTAGCCCGGCCGTCTATGTCTGAACAAATAGAATAGCACGGCATTGAATTGTAATATGCGCAATCGAAATCGGAACCGAAAACAAGAAAGAAAAAAACGGATGGAACGAGGGGTTACCGTAGAACCATCTCCATCTGTTCCTCAGTCAGCGCCTGACCGACGGGGATGGAGCAGGGATCGAACCGGGAGAAGCACTGGCGCCACAGCCGCGCGAGGCGCGAGAGCAACGACTGCTTGGCTGGTGGCGGCGGGGGAGGAATTACAAGGCGGTCCAACGCCTCGTTCCCGGCTGGGGTGAGGAGGAAGCCGAACTCCACTGACACGGCGACGCGGGGGGCCTTGGCATCCTGCGCTGGCATGACTCCGACGAGGGGAGTAGCCTCCGTCTCCGTCTCCGCCTCCGTCACCGTCAGCGTGACCGGGGCCATGGCTGCTCCGACCCGAGCGGTCGCGGTTGCGGGTAGGGTTAGGGCTAGTGTGCGGTGCGAGTCGACAAGACGACGACCGGGGCGAAAGGGAAAAAGAAAGAAGACGCCGGTAGTAGATGCGGGGCAAAAGAAAAAGGAAAACAGACACAGAGAGATAGAACGGCCTAGGCACACGGCCCAGCCCACCCGAACTCGATGGGAGGACGGCCCAGGCCCAAGAACCCCCACCTTCTCCTTCCCCCTATACTCTGCTCGCCTCCTCACTGTTCCCTGCTCTCTGCCTCACAAAGCGCCGCGGCTGCTCGCGGTGGACACCAGAGCTAGCGACAAGTTGCGAGGCGACGACGAGCGGTAGAGCCGACCGCCAGCGCCGCCGCCCTCCTCCGTCCACAAGCGCTCCGATCCTCCTCCCCAGGCGCCGCCGTGCCACCACTAGTGAGGTATATATACCCTCGTCGCTCTACTAAAACCCAAAACCCCACCTTTCGCCGTGGCTGCCTCTCGGCCTCTCCGGAGCTACATTCTCTTCTCTCCAACCCAAATTTTGAGATTTTGCTTTGATTTAGGAGATGGGGACGAAGATTGACTGGGATGCTGTGCTCCTTGGGGAGGTTGACTGGGATGCCGTGCTCCCCAACCATCAATGGAAGCGACGCGGCGCGAGGAGCTGGGAGCACGTGATGCCGCCGCCACAAAGACAGTTGGAGATACTCCCCAAGGATGTCGGTAACGCGCCTCCCTCCATCGCCGGCCTCCGTCCATACACCGGCCTCCGTCTGTACACCGGCCTCCGTCGTCCGTACGATGAAATTTAACAGCTTTGCGCTTTGTTGTATGCAGGTGGGTCGTGCGCCGTCCACTCCTTCTCGGAGACCCTCACCGGCTTGCTTCGCATAGGCCTTCCCCCATCCAGCATCAAAGTCGACCTGCCCCGCCTTCTCCATCTGTCAGCCGCCAAGGGCATCCTCACCGACGAGGGCTCTGCCCTGGCGTGGATCGACCTTCTTGCCAAGAGTTATGGCATACCCTTGATGGTAAGATTGCTGAACGCCACATAGGCCGCGAAGAGTTCGGGCTGGGGCAGCTGGACGCTGACGCTGACATCTACGCCCTCAACACCTCCATCTTTTCCTTACCATCACAGCCCATGCCATTCAGCAAGCGCAGCCGCACCCCTGAGGCAGCGCAGCAAGCCATCGAGTACCGCGAGCGCCTTCTGGACGTGGGGCCGCTGATAATCTGTTTGGACGATGATCAGCGCTACGGTAAACCACGCCAAGATGGTCAGCCTTACTATAGGGTTAAGGACTCATGGCTCTCATTTGGCGTGTTGGAAATATGTGCCTAAAATACATTCTAGATTTTATTTGGAGGAAAAACTCATAGATAAAAAATAATGCAAGCACATAAAACATGTAAACAGGCAACGTACTGACTAGGATAGGATTGCGCAAGGAAAATACTCAATGATCCCGCGCAGAACGTAGTCGAACGTGTTGAAGTAGATGTTGCAGATCACCAAGCGGTCACGTGTAGACGCTGCCCAAAAACCTGATTGCCGCCCCGTGCAGGAGTCTCGCGGCAGTGGTTTCGGAGATCCCGCTATCTTCAAGTCCGGTGCACGCCGAATTCAAAGGTCGACGAGGCGCAGCAGCGAGAAGCTCAGCACAGCGAGTGGGGAGGTGAGCGTGTGACTGCGTACCCTTCAACCAGGACGTCTCCTGGTTCTATAGGCCTTCATAGTGCATCAATTCCCCTCATCAAATAGTAGAAACTGTCCATTTGAATGACAGAAACTGCTGCAATTGAATAGCAGAAACTGACACACCTTATTACTGTTTAAAATGGCAGTTTCAATCACATTGAAGCGCCATTATGCCCAGCATAAAAAATAGAAACTACATAAATAATAGCCTGCTGTACACATACGTGTCGCGCTCGTCGCAAGTCAGGCCTAAATCCAACATGGCGATCCTCCCAAGACGGGGCATTGTATCACTGCTTATGGGTATAGGTGCCCGGGAGGCGATGTTCGCACTCTTCGTGTGCTATACCAAGAGAACATGACCAACACCCCTACTGATGACCCAGGACGTCTGCTCATTCACCCAGACGCGATCGACTCTTACCACGTGGTATGCCTCAAAGATCTCCACTTGAGCAATACACCCAGCCCGGGTTACATGGATGTGGAGCTGCTTCATGCTCGCAAGAAGAAATCTTGGTGGAAGAAGACTATCGATAGCATCTTCTAGGCTGCTACCCGCTCGGTATGGTTAAGTGAAAAACAGAGTTTTCTAGTCGTTTGGCACATTTTGGGCTGTGTTCAGGTTTTTGCTGTTAGGATTTCATTTCCACGAACATGTCTCATGAGAATTCCACTTTCACTGTTTTTTAGGGTGGCGGCGGCAGAAGAGGAGAGGAGAGGGGCGGCGTGTAGAGAAGAGAGGGAAGGGAGAGAGAGATAAAGGGTTTAACCCTAAACTTGCTTGCCTTTCTCATTGTCTCCCTCATATATATAAGGGGGTTACAATTGCTAATGGGCTTAGCCCATGAGTCTATCCTCCTATCGAGGCCTGATCTATAACAGCTGGGCCTATTGCCCCTGGCTACTTTAACTAGCCTATTGCCTTGTTCTGTCGTCATCTCCTGGCGTACGTCTTACCGACCATGACATCTCTCCCCGTCTGAAGAATCAGCTCGTTCTCAAGCTGAAATTTGGGATATAGCTTCTGGAAGAGCTCAGCATCTTCCCAAGAGGACTCTGTAGCTGGCTGTTTCTTCCACTTGATCAATACCTGTAGTTGTTCCCAATGTAATCTTGATTTAAGCATGAGGTCGGGTTCTAGAACTGCAGCTCCTTCGTGCATTGTTGGCACTTGTCCTGGCTTTGAGAGTGGTGTACCTTTATGTGGATTAAGCATACTCACATGAAAGGCATTGTGGATGCGAGCCTCATCAGGTAGATTCAAGCAGTAGGCAACGGAGCCGATGCATTCACTTATCTGAAAGGGCCCGAAATATTTTGGAGCTAACTTGCCTTTCTGGAGGTTGGAGATTCCCACCGCTACTCGAGCCATTAGTTTAAGCCACACCCAATCGTCGACTTGGAATGATTGATCCGTGTGCTTGTTATCATAATATTTGTTGTAGTAATCCTGGGACTGTTGGAGACGTACCTTTGTTTGTTCCAAAAATTGGTCACGTTCGGTAAGTAAGTCATCAACTGAAGGTAGTGTAGCATCACCTGGGCTATATGTTTTAAACTATGGAGGGTCACGTCCATAGACTAGTTTGAATGGTGTAGTGCGGATGGATTTATGCTAAGCAGTGTTGTAGCAAAATTCTGCCCAAGGAAGCCATCTGATCCATTCTTTGGGTCTGTCTCCTGTCAAGCAGCGCAGGTACATAGTGATGATTTTGTTGACGATCTCTGATTGGCCATCTGATTGCGGGTGGTAAGCTGATGTCATCTGTAGTTCCTGCCATAATCTGTTGGTGAAGACGGCATCCCTGTCTGACAATGGACTTTGGTAACCCATGTAATCTGACTATCTTAGAGAAGAATTTGTGGGCCACCGTTGTTGCGGAATAAGGATGTGCCAGAGGGATGAAATGAGCATATTTGGAGAGGCGATCCACGACAGTGAGAATAATAGATTTACCTCCGATCTTAGGAAATGCTTCAATAAAATCCATGGATATGTCCTCCCAGATTTGTTCTGGTATTGGTAGTGGTTGAAGGAGGCCAATTGGGTGGAGGTGTTCTATTTTATTGCGTTGGCAGACTGTGCAGTTACTAACAAACTGTTGAACCGTTTGTTTGGCTCGAGGAGTATGAAAAGTTTGCTAGAACCGATGTAGTGTTTTCTTAGATCCCTCATGTGTAGAATTATGGATGGCGTGGAGAACTTCTTGTAAGATAGGTGAGGATGATGGAATATGTACCCGTCGTGTGTAGAGGATGAGGCCATCCTCGAATGTCCATGCAGGAGAGAGTTGCCCTATTTTGATAGACTATGCGAACTTGCATGCCTCTTCATTGGTAGTGATTTCAGCCTTGAGATGATCAAATGCTGGGAAAGTAATCTCTGACAGGACCATCAATGAAGGCTCGGTCGCATCCCGGTGGGACAAGGCGTCCGCCACTGTATTCTGTTTGCCTAGTTTATACTCAACTATGAAGTCATAGCCCAACAATTTACTAACCCATTGGTGTTGTGGAATTGTTGAAAGGTGCTGATCCAGAATGTATTTGAGACTGTAATGGTCAGAACGGATAAGAAACGTGTGCCCCTAGAGGTAGGGTCGCCAATGCTTGACTGCTGTGACCAAACCGATTAATTCTCTTTCATATGCAGCTAATTTTGCATGTTAGGGAGCAATTGTGCGGTTGAACAAAGCTATTGGACCGTCTCCTTGATGAAGTACTGCTCCAAACCCTGTGAAAGACGCGTCGCATTCCACCAAAAATGGTTTGTTGAAGTCAGGTAGCTGCAAGACTGGTGCTGTAGATAAGACATGTTTGAGTTGTTGGAATGATGTCAGTGCTAGCTCAGTCCAGCGGAAATTGTCCTTCTTGAGGAGGTCTGTCAGAGGCTTGGCGATTGCACCATAATTTTTGATGAATTTTCTATAGTAGCCAGCAAGTCGAAGAAAGCCTTTCAATTGTTTAACTGTCACAGGCTAGGGCCAAGAAGTGATGGCTTTAATTTTTTCTAGGTCAACTGCAACTCCTTGATCTGATATAATGTGTCCTAGATAGCCCACAGTGGTTTGTCCAAAGGAACATTTGGATTTCTTAAGGAATACTAAATTAGCCTGTAGGAGAGCCAGTACCTGTCGAATGCGTTGGAGATGTTCTTCCCAAGTTTTACTGTAAATCAATATGTCGTCGAAAAATACCAAAACAAATTTCCGTAGGTAATGGCCAAGAATGTCATTCATAAGAGCTTGGAAGGTGGAGGGAGCATTGCACAGGCCGAAAGGCATGACCAAGAATTCAAAGTGGCTGTGGTGAGTTCTAAAGGTTGTTTTCTCAATATCATCGGGGTGCATGCGTACCTAATGGTATCCTGATCTGAGATCCAATTTGGTGAAGCACTTAGTTCCTTCAAGTTCGTCAAGTGGTTCATCAATTACCGGGATCGGAAATTTATCTTTATTGTGTTGTCATTGAGAGCACGGTAGTTAACATAGAATCGCCATGATCCATCCTGTTTTTTAACGAGCAAAACCGGTGATGAGAATGGGGAGGTACTATATCTGATGATCCCCTGTGTCAGCATACTATGGCATTGTTTTTTCTAATTCATCTTTTTGAATCTACGGGTAGCGGTAGGGTCGAACAACTGTCGGTTTGGTTGGGTCTTTGAGATGAATACGGTGGTCATATCGCCGTTTTGGGGTAACCCTTGAGGTTCCTTAAGAGTGATGATAATGTCTGCAGGAGGTTGTCCATTGATTTTGGAGCACTCAGTGTGTGTGGACGTGGTTGTTGCGGTGGCTTGCTTAAGCTTGTCCATATAATTCAGCGTCCATTGCGCCAGAATTTCATAGTGAGGTCGTTGAAATCCCAGATGATTGGTCCGAGTAAGCTTAACCAATAGACCCCTAAAATAAAATCATATCCTCCGAGTTTGATGCTGTAGCAGTCAATGATGAATGGTTCTGTGTCGATCTGGACTGATAAATTGTTATAGATACCCATATTAGAAATTTGATCTCCATTTACAACTGCAACTTTAGGAGAGTTCGGGGCAAACGTGCGCTGGAGGTTGAGGTCAACTGTTGTATCTAAATCAATGAAGTTGTGTGTTGAACCTGAGTCTAGTAGTGCTAGGAAGCTAGTCACGGCCATCGATTGAGAGTTGAACCTGCATTGTTTGACTTGTGGTAATTCATGTAACCGCATTAAGTGAGATTTGTATGTCTTGGTCGTCCGATTGGTCATGCTGAACAGACTGCTATGGTGGAGTTGTGGGCTGAAATTTCCTAGCCAATGCTATTGCTGTCTCCAAGTCTGGGGTTGTTGAAGTTGAATGCCCATCTGCAGTGTTGATGCTAATCCGGTGGTGTATAGCATCACTTGCTGAGCAGTTAACATGCCTGTTACCTTGGTAAGCGTGAGGAGAAATTGATTGGTATATTTGTCCAATTCACTTAATTGGCATGTGTTGGTGAGGTCGCCAAGATGGTTGTGATGGAGCGGAGGGCCGAAGCATCTATCAATCGCTTTAGAAAATTGGGGGCAATTTGGGTGGCCAACTTCTTGCTCCCATCGGATGAACCAGGTGAGGGCGTCCCCTTCAGGTGAAAGGCTGCCAGATGCATCTGTTCGTCCTCTTTGGTGTTCTGAGCGACAAAAAATTTGTTGCATTTGTACAGCCACTGAGACGGCTCCTCGTTCCCATTATATTCTAGAAACGATAATTTATGGTGGTTTGTCGGGCAGCAAGGATGATGTTGTTCGCCTTTCTATATGTCCTTGTTGTGCTCTGGATCTGGTGGAGCCTCTGGTGAACTGCTTGAATTGGCAGAACCGGTTTTGGTGGAGGAAGTGCGATCTGCGGTATGGAGGGAGTTGGTAGTATTGTGCGCTTGGATGGTGGTACATACTTCTGTTCAGCCTCCGGATTGGAAAAAAATTCGAACATCTTCATCCAGCGATCAGTGATGACACGGATGTCCTCCATGGAGATGTCGCGACGTGGCTTCGGATACTAGTTGTTAGTCGCTTGATCGTCTTCGGCAGCTGACGGGGAATTGGGCAGCCGGTTAGGGCTTGCTAGCAGCGGCTGGCAGGGTAGGGGCGGTGTCCTGGTAGGGTAGCCTGGTAGGCGGTGACCGGTGGAGCAGCGCAGCAGCGGGCAGGGAAGGGCGGTGGCAGTAGAAGAGGAGAGGAGAGGGGCGGCGCATAGAGAAGAGAGGGAAGGGAGAGAGAGGTGGTCTAAATATGTTTGTATCTCCTAAAATAACAAGTGAATTTAGATGTGATAGGAGCATTTACTGAGATAGTCTAATGAGCATTGCTTCTGTAAATTGATTTATAGTTGTAGGCCTTCTAACATGACAATCTCTGTACATAGAAGCATTTACAAAGACGGGCCTAGTAGGAGGCCCGCCTCAAGAAAAGCACACGACCCATTAAAAAACTACCCCAACCCTAACTCACGCACTTAGCGCCTCTCTCAACCGTTCCCCCACTCATCTCTCACCCAATGTCCCTCTCCCTCCCCCCTCTCCTCTCCATCACCTAGATCCAACACTAGACAGCCTGACCAGCTACCTGACATGGCCGACGATGGGTGGCTCAAGGGGCAAATTGGTTGGCGCGGGCGACGTGAGGGACTACACATAGGCAACCCAGGGAGCAAGCAGCCTAAGACGCAACTAGTTCATCTGGAAGTAGTGGGGGGATAAATCCGATGAGGGGACCAGCTGACCCGGTCTGACTTACTTCAATGACAGAGACAACTACTACATGGTAAGGCTTGCTCACCTTGTTATGGTTTCTAGAGTAAACAATGTGTTGGATTTCATGTGCTAGGGCCAGCGGCCGTCGCTTTTGTCCTTGATCCGGTGATGCCATGTGGCCTTTTCGATGTCACATGGATCCATCGATGAGAACCATGCCTCCCTCTTCCATTTGTGATGGTCCAAGTCAGGGTTTATTGGCGGGGCCTGACGAGCCTCTAGAATGGGCAAAAAAATTTCAATCCATTTCCAGATGCGGATTTCTAATACACCCACCTCTAGATTCCATTTTCACAAATGGGTGAATCGCCCCACCACTAGAAATCTTCGATTTATAGAGACCTCCTAGCAGGGGCGGACAGACATGCTACCTTTGTTAATGCTAAACGATCGACTGTGTAAATCCATTCTATAGTAGAGACCATACAGGATTGGGAGCATCTAGGCTTTATCCTAGTTTGGCTCTGCCAACCAAAATTCAACTTCATCTGTTTGTAAGCTCTACTAGCTAGAAGTGAGAAGGCGACTCCACTGTTGAAAGGACCCATTATGTAGCTAGAAAAAATAAAATGACTCACTGACTCTAGGCTGGATTGGTATAGGTCCTCAATTTGGAAAGTATTTGGGACATTATATTTAGCTTTCCGACATGTAATTAAACCTATGTGCATATATAATACCACAAATTTACAATGTTTTTTCTTTCAAAATAGAGTATTGACGCAGACGCGCTCAAATAAACACACACGTACCCACAACCCTAGTAGAACCCCAAGTGACTGAGCCAACAAATCTTGAGATTGATAAAGCCATCTAGGTAGGTAGGTTTTACCGCAATGGAATGTAACCAACCGAGTCATGTTCAGTTCTTGTGTACAAAAATCTCAAATTTGAAAAATCCTAGTCCATTTCACTATGTGACATTGAAAGCTTAGTTGTTGCATTTTGACGTACAGTTAAATGCTTCCATGACGTACATATTATGATACCTAGCTACATGTAGTAATGTTGCTCGAGCGTATACATCCATGATGCATATGTATAGGTATGCATGTATATAATAGCAATAACGCTCATATTGATCAAACGCATGCAAACGATGATTTTCTTGATCAATAGACATTATTGAAATCATCGATGAGCTTCATTCTTTAGAGAGATTATGGGGGTCCTTTGTGTACTTCCTAACAATGAGGGTGAATCTAAAAGCAAGGATAGTGTCGAAGATGGGAGGAGAGTGGCGGGGTGATGGAACAAGGTCTATTATATATGTGGACGTCCAAATAGGAAGGGAAGAAACAAGGAGAGCATTGGATGCTCATGGTTGATCATCGAAAAGAATAAGAAGTACTAGTTTTAGATGTTTGTTCTATAGCATCTCACTTGATACATATATAGGATCTTTGGCATGTTCCTTTGTACTGTGGTTCTCACTACGCCAGATTCTTACTGTAGCAACGGGGGGATTTTTACTGTAGGGGCGGCTGGGGTTGGGGGCGCCCCTACAGTGGGCGTCCTCGGGCCCCAGCAGCCCAGCCGCCCCTACAGATGGCACTGTAGGGGCGGCTGATAACCTGAGCTGCCCCTACAGTTGGGGCTGATCTGTAGGGGCGGCTCAATCACCAGCCGCCCCTGCAGTGCCCATTTGTAGGGGCGGCTGCCACCAACCGCCCCTGCTGTTCGACTGTAGGGGCGGCTGAATCACCAGCCGCCCCTACTGATGGCGCACGAATAAATACCAGCCACTCCTTCTTCCACCTTGGGACACACTCTTCTACAAAAAAAGGTTGGGAGGCCTTGGGCTCCTCCTAAAAATTGCTCTACTAAGGGGGGAGATTTTGATCTCAAATCCTATAGTGGAGAGGCTCTAAAAGGTAAGGAAATGCTTCTCCAACTCTTTATTTGAAGTTTAATTCGTTGGTTAGTGAGTAATTTGATTTTTGGTTTTCTCTCTCTTCCATAGAGCTTGAGCTAGTTATGAGTGAAATTGAACCCTAATTTTCACTATACTAAGGTAAATTAGGTAGGGAAGTAAGATTGCACCCTTTGTTAGTACATCTTTGTTGATTTTAGTGTAGTATTAGTGAAGTTTAGTGCATGTGTCATGAAACCCTATATAGATCTAGGATTTTGTTTTTTTTTCTTTTTCAAATTTTTCTTTATGTGACTAGGGTTTGCATGTAGGTGAATGTGTAAGATTTTAATTGTTGCTAATGTGTAAAATATCCTCTACCATGGCTACTAATTATCATTTAATATTTATTTTGATTCCTTTCTATAATGTGTGTTTTTAATTAGTTATGGATAAATAGGCCATTAATTAATTATCCTCTACCATAAAATTGGAATGGAGTTTGCATGAAAGGTAGTGGATGAAATATTAAATGTTGCTCATTGTTTTCTTTGAAATTGTTTATTTGAACCAATTAATTTATATTTTAAAATATTTATGCTTTAATAGTAAATTAATTAACTATCCTCTACTACCATGGTGCGTGTCTCAGGTATATACAATTATTCTCGAGTAATATTCTTTCTTTGGTTGTTTTGTTTCTATAAGATGGACTACAGGAACTCTTGGATGTATGGTTCGTTAAGACACGACGCTCTTTTCTGTGATGAGTGGACAAATTCATCAAAGCCGCAGAGAAGCATGCAGCGACGTTGAAAGAGAATAGTGACACGATTATTTGTCCCTGCAAAGATTGCAAGAACCTTATTGCATTTCGAGATGTGAGTACCATCAAAGAACATCTGATTAGGAGAGGATTTGTTTCGGACTACATAGTGTGGATTCATCATGGTGAAACAGTGGTTGTTGATGACAGCGACAATGATCTAGCTGATGAAGCTAAAACCCTAGCATACTTGTCCCGATTCACAGATGATCTTGAGCAACAAATGGATCGTGACTATGGCAATCAACAAGGTGGTGGCTTTTGCAATGAATAAGGTGGTGGCTTTGGCAATGAACAAGGTGGTGATGATGCTGGTGGTGTCAGCAATGATGGTGAAGCACGTGAGGGGGATGCAGATGATGGTGACAACTTGGACGAAATGCTTGGGGCCTTTGGACCAGAAATATTAGAAAAGAGCAAGAGAGGTCTAGAAAATCTTGAGAGGGTGACAAAAGCATCGAAGAAGACCATGTATGATGCTGAGAAGGGTTGTCCGACATACTTCACACTGCTACGTTTTGTGCTTGAGCTACTCATCCTGAAAGCTAAGTACGGCTGGTTGGACTGCAGTTTCGATGATCTGTTGTGCCTCATGTCACAGTTGCTCCCATGGCCGAACACAGTTCCCGCCAACACATACCAAGCGAAGAAAGTTATAAGTCCACTCACATTGGGGGTTGAAAAAATCCATACATGCCCCAACCACTGTATCCTTTTTTGGCGTGGCACATCGTTCGAGACTTTAGATACATGTCCTAGGTGTGGGGCTAGTCGGTATAAGAACAATGACCTTCAAAGTGGGGTGGAAGCCTCCATAGGAAAGAGAAAGAAGGGTGGGAAGAAGGTGGTGCAAGAATCTCAGCCCCCAGAGGAAACTCCATTAGGCAACGGTGCAAATAATAGAAGAATTCTTGCCCTGGTTATGTGGTACTTACCAGTGACCGACCGCTTGAGGCGTATGTTCCTAAACCCTAAGGAAGCCGCACTGATGACATGGTGGGATGATGAGCGCAAGGTGGATGATGATACGATCGCACACCCGGCCGATTGTAGCTAGTGGCAAGCGTTCGATGCCAAGTACAAAGCAGAATTCAGTGATGACCCACGGAATGTACGGTTCGGCTTGAGCACCGATGGAATGAATCCCTTCAATGAGAGGATGACCGACCACAACACATGGCCAGTCATCTTGACCATGTACAACCTCCCAACGTATTTGTGTCAGAAGATGAAGTACCTTCTCCTCACCATTCTTATCTCTGGCCCCAAACAACCAGGCATTGATATAGACGTGTTCTTGGAGCCTCTGATGCAAGAAATGGAGAGGCTATGGAGGTATGGGGAGCCGATGTACGATGCATTCTGGCGGGAGGACTTCATATGCAAAGCAATAATATTTGTTACTACCAATGATTACCCCGCGTTGTTTGCCCTGTCTGGACAGTTCAAAGGCAAGACTAGATGCTTAGTCTGTTTGGATGGTACTAAATGGGTGTTCCTAGATGGATCCAGGAAGATAGTTTACATAAGGAACCGGCGCTTCTTAAAGATAGGTCACAAGTACCGCGGCAAATTGTACCTAAGATACTATGGCAACATCCCGGAGGATGAACCCCCTCCAGAGAGACGTCGTAATGGAGAACATGTGTTCAGAATGGTCCAAAACATACACGTCGTCTATGGAAAGAAGAATCCAGATGGAACGATCAGAGATAGAAGCACACCTCCCATCGAAGGTGTACCATTCAAGAAGCAATCGATCTTCTTTCAGTACCTGCCTTATTGGCCAGACTTGGAGGTCCCCCATGCCATTAATGCGATGCACGTGCAGAAGAATGTCTTTGAGAGTCTCATGGCTACCTTGATGGACACGGGCAAGTCAAAGGATGGTCTTAGATCACAAAAAGACATGGTGTAGCTGAACGTGATGCAGGAGCTTTGGCCGGTACAACAGGATAATGGCAAGTACAGTCTTCCCACGGCTAGCTTCAACCTAACCCTAGAGGAGAGGAGAGCTATATGCAATTTCCTTAGGGGGTCAGAGTGTCGACTGGGTTTTCGGTGAACCCGAAGAAGCTAGTGTCGATGAAGGACCTATCATTAACATACTGCAAGGCTCACGACTGTCATGTGATGCTGACAGTGTTCCTACCAATTGCAATCAGGGCTATAAAGCCAGAGTTCCTAAAGATGGCCATCACCCGCATGTGCTACTTCTTTTCGAAGATCTCACAGAAGACGATTCGCAGGCAAGAGCTGAGTGACCTACATGAATTCATGGCGGAGACCCAGAACCAGCTAGAGATGTGTTTACCTCCTGCTTTTTTTGATATAATGGTACATCTCATGGTTCACCTGGTTCATCAGATCGAGGCGTTGGGCCCTAGCTTCTTGCATGAAATGTGGTCCTATGAGCGGTTCATGTCGGTTCTAAGCCGATACATGCATAACCGAACACACCCAGAGGGCTCCATGATAGAGGGTTACAATTCTAAAGAAGTCATCGAGTGCTGCCAAGAGTGGCTAAAAGTACAGAGAGGGATTGGTATTCCTGATTCTCGTCATAAGGGAAGGCTAGCTGGGAAGGGCACAAGTGGTAGAAAAGTGTTCCTCGACAATGATTACAGAGAGGTGAGTCGGACGCATTACAGTGTCTTGCAGAGTATGGCAATGATGCAATCGTACATTGATGAACACATGGCTATCATTATGGCGGAGAGAAATGGCCGTTCAGATGATTGGGTCATGAAACAGCATAAGCAACGCCTGACATCATGGTTGAAGGACTAGAACATACAGCCTGGAGAAACCATAGATTCTATTACCATCAGTCTGTTGGCGGCCGAGCCATCGAAACAGGTGATGTCTTGGAATGCTTATGACATCAATGGGTACACATACTATACCAACACAAAGGACAGGAAATCTATGAATCAGAACAACGGTGTCCGAATAGAGGCTCTCGACGGAGTGGGGCAAAAGGTCCTGTACTTTGGCATAATTGAAGATATATGGGAACTTGACTATGGAAGGGATATAAAGGTGGCCCTATTTCGATGCCGCTGGATCAAGCAACATCAATTCAATGAGATCGGACAGAGAGTCGTCGACCTCTAGAATGTAGGCTACCAGGATGACCCTTGGGTGCTCGCTGAACGTGTCACACAAATCTTCTATATGCCCGACCCGCAAAGTAACCTCCCCTCAAAGAAGAAGACAAAGCACGTGGTGGCCTCCGGGAAATAACATATCATCGGAGTTGATGGCGTGGACGATGTTGAAGCTTACAATAAGTACGATGAGATGCCGCTATTCATAGACTTTTGTAAGAAGATCGAGGCTGTGGAAAAGAACCTGCCCAAAGATGTATTGCCATAGGAACGAAAAGGTGTCAAGGGGAAAATTGTTACGGTGGGCTAGCTAGTTTATGTAAGTGTGTCAGTGTTCGTAAGACTACATTCATGTATGTGTGTGTGAGACTATATTTATGTATGTGTGTGTGAGACTACATTCATGTATGTGTGTGTGAGACTACATTCATGTATGTGAGACTACATTTATGTATGTGTGTTTGAAACTATATTTGTTGTGTGTGTGTTTGAGACTACATTCACGTATGTTTGTGCGAAAAATGTGTACTAATAATTTATCAAATTATGAAATTCTAAAATAAAAGTTGTAGATCTCCATGAGTTATTCAACTTTGGTATTCATTACTTTTTCAGTTGAAATGATTTGGGGGTCCAAATTATGGTTTCAACTTATCTTTTTTCAAATTTCAAAATTTGAAAGGTTCAAATTTAGTCAAATGACAAGATAAACAAAATAAAATTTGTAGATCTTAATGAGTTGAACAAATTTTGTATTCATCACTTTTACATCTGAAATCATTTAGGGTTTGAAAATTTGGTTTGAACTTGTTAAATTTCAAATTTCAAATTTTAAAATGTGTAAAACACTGTCACATCCAAGTTTGATCAAACTTAAATGCTGAAGTATGATTTTAGAAATTTTTAGGAAAAAAAACCATCACATGGAGTTAGTATGAGGGAGAACAACTAGTTACAAAGTTTACCCACAGATTAAAAAGAGAAATCACACTGTTCTAGATGATCCTTACATGATCATAGTGAATAGTGTGATTTATTTTTTTAATCTGTGGGTCAACTTTGTAACTAGTTTTTCTTTCTTATACTAACTCCAAATCTGATGATTTTTTTCCTAAAATTTTCTAAAATCATTCTCTATCAATTTATTTTGTTGGTTTTGTCAATATATACATATGAAAAGTTTGAGTAATTTAAATTTTGAATTTCAAAAAAATGCAACTTCAGACAAGATTTTGGTACCCTAAATGATTTCAGCTGAAAAACTGATAAATACGAAAGTTGAATAACTCATCAAGATCTACAACTTTTGTATTGATCATTTCTTCATATGACAAAGTGGTAATGACATTTGTTCACAAATGTGACACATCTCTCATAAGGTTTTTTAAACTATATGAGACATGTGTAAGATTAGTAAAAATATGTGCTAAGAATTTGTCAAATAAAGAAATGACAAAAATAAAAGTTGTATAATTCATGAGTTGAACAACTTTGGTATTCATCACTTTTTCTGTTGAAATCAATTTGGGTCTCAAATTTTGGTTTGAACTTGTCGTTTTTTAAAATTTCAAATTTGAAAGGTTCAAATTTTGTCAAATGACAAGATGACTAAAATAAAAGTTGTAGATATTAATGAGTTGAACAACTTTGGTATTCATCATTTTTTATGTTGAAATTATTTTGGGTCTCAAATTTTGATTTGAACTTGTCGTTTTTCAAAATTTCAAATTTGAAAGGTTCAAATTTTGTCAAATGACAAGATGACTAAAATAAAAGTTGTAGATATTAATGAGTTGAACAACTTTGGTATTCATCAATTTTTATGTTGAAATCATTTTGGGTCTCAAATTTTGGTTCGAACTTATCGTTTTTCAAAATTTCAAATTTGAAAGGTTCAAATTTTGTCAAATGACAAGATGACTAAAATAAAAGTTATAGATATTAATGAGTTGAACAACTTTGGTATTCATCACTGTTTATGTTGAAATCATTTTTGGGTCTCAAATTTTGGTTCGAACTTGTCGTTTTTCAAAATTTCAAAATTGAAAGGTTCAAATTTTGTCAAATGACAAGATGACTAAAATAAAAGTTGTAGATATTAATGAGTTGAACAACTTTGGTATTCATCACTTTTTATGTTGAAATCATTTTGGGTCTCAAATTTTGGTTCGAACTTGTCGTTTTTCAAAATTTCAAATTTGAAAGGTTCAAATTTTGTCAAATGACAAGATGACTAATATAAAAGTTGTAGATATTAATGAGTTGAACAACTTTGATATTCATCACGTTTTATGTTGAAATCATTTTGGGTCTCAAATTTTGGTTCGAACTTGTCGTTTTTCAAAATTTCAAGTTTTAAAGGTTCAAATTTTGTCAAATGACAAGATGACTTAAATAAAAGTTGTAGATATTAATGAGTTGAACAACTTTGGTATTCATCACTTTTTATGTTGAAATCATTTTGGGTCTCAAATTTTGGTTCGAACTTGTCATTTTTCAAAATTTCAAATTTGAAAGGTTCAAATTTTGTCAAATGACAAGATAACTAAAATAAAAGTTGTAGATATTAATGAGTTGAACAACTTTGGTATTCATCACTTTTTATGTTGAAATCATTTTGGGTCTCAAATTTTGGTTTGAACTTGTCATTTTTCAAAATTTCAAATTTGAAAGGTTCAAATTTTGTCAAATGACAAGATGACCAAAATAAAAGTTGTAGATCTTCATGACCTCTACAACTTTGATGTTTATCAAATTTTCATTTGAGATCATTTGGTGTCTCAAAATTATTTTAGTAGTTTTGATTTTATTTTTTTAAAATTTAATTTTTTCCCATTTTTAAAGGTTCAATTTTGCAATTTTAAACTGTTGTTGTTGATTTAGTTATTGTATATGTAAATATATCTATAAAAAATAATTATAAAATTTTGTACTGTATTATTTATTATTTACATGTGAATAATTAATTTTGATTTAGAATTTTGAAAAAAAAATCAACTGTAGGGGCGGCTTATAACCTCAGCCGCCCCTACAGCGGCTCTGTGGTATTTTGAAAAAAAAATTCAACTGTAGGGGCGGCTTATAACCTCAGCCGCCCCTACCGCGACTCTATAGGGGCGGCTTATAACCTCAGCCGCCCCTACAGCGGATCTGAGTTATTTAGATGTTACCGTCGCTTTGAGCGAAATCGCTTTGGGCGAAATCATACACTTGGACCGTCAGTCTGCCCAATTTCGCCGCCGCCGCCGCACCTGCACCACCGTCGCCTGCCCCTCCCTGACCCCTCCACCGCCTCCTCCACCGTCTCCCTGACCCCAACCGCCGCCCCCGCCCCATCTACCGCCGTTCCCCAGGCCGCGACGACGGCTAGGGTTTGGGAGCGCTCGCCCGCGGTCGGCTGCCCCGTCTCGGACCTCGACGTCGACGTCGTCCTTGCCACGCCGTGCTGCAGCTGCTCACTGCGGGCTTCCGCGTCATCGTCCTCGATAGCCTCGCCAACTCCTCTGAGCTCGGCAGGGTGGTGGAGTCCCTAGAGAGCTGCTTCTGTGACGGCAGCTACGACGCGTGCGTGGGGCTCGGGGAGTATTTGCGTCTCTTCTTGATTCTAGTATCTGTTCTCCCAAACAAGAAGCATCTATTGTCTCTGCTTGCAGATATACTTCGGTGATCTGTAGGATTTGGTGTTGTAGCATCTATTAGCTTGTGCTGGAATGTCATCTACTAGTATCTATCTGTTCTCCACAGTCTATTAGCCTTTACCAAAATTCTTCTTCCATTGAACTAGCAAAACAGTTTTCAGTTTAGATTCTGGGGCTTTTGTGAATGAAATATCTAATTCTGTTGAATAGTAGTAGCTCATTATATATAGGAAAAAATGGAGAGATTGGCTTGTAGAGAGCTCTTTCTGTTTAGGTATGTGACATTTTTTTTATCATTGGATTGGACACATTAATGTAAATAAACTGCTGCTACTGAGAAATGTATGATGAATTTTCTAAAACTACTCATATGTGTCTGGATGGTTAAATGCTTCCTACTGTGGTTGGTTCCTTTAGAAAGGATTCTACATTTCTGTCAATTGATAGCAGTTAGCAAACAAATGCACTTTGTATATTTTATAATTAATCACTACATTTCTGCCGAATAGCATAGGCCTCCTCATTCAAGTCAGGTATTTTCATAAGGCTCTTAGCACCTAGAGACATAGCTGCATCTTTGAATCGAGTTGTAACAAGGACCATGATGATGACGACACCTCATCAGGGGGATATGTAAGTCCCGATGATCCTTTCCCACAAGAACCCAGACGGAGGCCAACGGAGGACGAGTTGGACAAGCATTTTGATCCGAACGACGAGGTACGGATAAAGCCTTAGTAGTTTGTAAATTTGGCTAATGCTATGGCTTTATGTTACCTCTGCTAACACTTTTGACCTGCCGGATACATAGGTCATCCCTACTCAACCTCTGAAAAGATGACGTCGGCCTCTGGCTCGTCTTGCTGGACAATATGTAGCGGGGCAAAGGAGATCAGAGGAAGGAGCCACAGATACTCACAATGAGGCCTCCGCTCCACAACCTCAGGACACAACCACGACTGAGACTGCCCAGCCAAAGAGGAAACGAGGGGGGATTAGAAAGCCAAACCAATATCACGACAAGGCATGCTATGTGATAACGGAGGTCGGGCCAAACGGGTAGATCCTTGAGCCATATACATACAGGGCAAAATTCCGTAATCACATCGGGTTTGTAGTTAGAGATAAGTTGAACCTAGCTATCCGTGGCTAGAATCTTGTACCTATGAGCCAAAAGGTAGACCTATGGGAGAAGCTAAAGCAGAACTTCAGGTTTTCGGAGGGAACACACGAGTTGGTACAACAAAATGCTTTTAAGATAATGGGGCAGAGCTTCCGACGTTGGCGGTCGGATCTGAACAAGAACTTTATCCAACAGAAGTTAAATCCTTTCCACGAGTATGGCAACATAACTCCTAGTCAATGGGAGGAGCTTGTGGTTGAGAAGACTTCAGAGGCATCATTGTCTCTCAGTGCCCGTAACAGCGAGCAGGCGAAGAAGAACCAACACTACCCTCGTCTAGGCCCCGGTGGCTACGCTAGCAAGCAAGAGGTCTTTAGGAAGATGGACGCAGAGGCCGAAGCTGCCGGGAATACGGAAGTGCCGAAGTTGAAGCCACGTCTTAAACAGTGGATATACGCGAGGAGTGTCGATTCATCCGGTAGTAGCCTCAAGTTTGCTAAGCCGGAGACTGGAGAGGTAGTATCAAAGATACTGAAACTTGCTGAAGACAAGGAGAAGGGCGCATTCAACCCTTCCAGAGAGAGGGACGAGCTTACCGTTGCCTTGGGAAACCCTGAGCACACAGGATGCACCAGGGGGCTAGGGAAGAGGATGTCCTGGAATCACGGATTCATAGAGGAGAGACACATGTATAAGAAACATGGCAGAGACCGAGAATCTAATCTTGAGCGCCAAGTGAAGGCTCTAGTTGAAAAGATGTTGGTGGAGAAAGGATTATCTACGATGGAGCCACAGACACCAATGGGGCCGCTCGGAGAACTGGCGGTAGTTGGCAGCCCTCCGGATGTTCCCAGCAGTCAAGGTTCCAATGCAACCAGAACCCCCGTCGATCGCATACGGGCGCCAACCAGTTGCAAATTGGTGGTTCCGATGGGCAGGCAAAACGTGATCATTGAGATGGCAACGGGCGTGGCACATCCTCTGGGTGGCACGTGGCACAATAGGGATATCCCGTAGGACTACACTCGGGTCGAGGTGCATACCGTGAAGCCTGAGTTCATGACTTGAAAGATAGAACACCCTACTCCTGAGGGGCTCGTGTTACTCGGAGACATCATGAACCAGTTCATCCTCTAGCACAGATGGGACATTGTATTGACCGAGTCTTCGCCAACTCCGACTGAAGTTCATCCTCTGGAGCGACCCGTCGAGGACGGGGAGGTATACTCACTGGCCCATGACCATGACCACCACACGCTAGAGACTTCTCCACCTCATACCGAGCAAGGGCATGATGACATGCCACATCCTTCTCCACCTCGTATCGAGCATGGGCATGATGACATGCCACGCCCTTCTCCAGCTCGTACCGAGCAAAGGCATGATGAGATGCAACATCCTTCTCAACAAGCGTAGCTGATACATGAACAACAAGTGTCTCATGAACAGCAATTGCCTCGTGAACAGCCGATACGTGAAGAACAAGTGGCCCCTGGAGCAGGTGATACACAAGTTGACAAGGACGTGCCCGAATGGGAAGCTCAAAACAAATCTCAATCAAGATAAGGCCATCATATGTGGACATTAATGATGTCTCGTCGGTGCACAAGTGGATGGCCCATGATCAGTTCAAGCCTAAGAACCAAGTAAAAGAATTCAGAGCACCAGCTTCTGAGGAGGGCACCACTAGCAAACTGCACAAAGGGTTTAACAAGTATCCAGCTGTTGATAACCTCAAATGGTCAAATGATTGTCCGGATAAATATGAAAAAGGCAAGAACTTCCTACCAAACCGAGTCATACAGTGCTTGCCATGTGGAATGAGAAAGTTCCACGATTGGTACTTGCGTGCTCAGATAACAGAACTAGAAATCCTACAAGCATGGATCCCTGCCGGCACATTTGGAGCCCCAGGTGGGGCAAATTGCCATTGAGTTTAAGGATATCCAGGCATGCTTCCACCTCGGACGAATGAAAATGAATCTAATTCGCATATGGTGCCTGTAAGTCCTTGCCCTCTCGATATGATATGAATGTAATCTTTTAATTTTGTTGTAACTAACCCACGCCATGATTTGTAGAATGCAAGCGGACTTTGTGAAAAAGAGGCCAGCTCTGAAACACGGGTATATAGACCCTTCACCTATAGCATCAACAAATTTTAATTACCCTAAAGATTGAAAACTAGATTGCAAAGAACTAGGAGCTAGAAAGACACTTAAGCAGAAAGAGGACATCAGGAACAAGAAAATATTGGAAGAGTCCCTCAAGGTTGCGGCATACATTGCCCTATGTTTTAAAAATCTCCAACAACACGATAATATATGGATACCAACCACTTCAAGTAAGTTCGACTGTATACTTAGCTTTGTTCAATATACTTTGTTGGATGCAAAAGAGCTTATGTGTTCCTTCTATGACTAAATTTATGCAGCGATCACTGGATTTGCATAGGCGTCTGGCTCTCACATAGCATGGCATGGGTCTTTGATTCAGCGGATTTCCCAGTCGAGACATACAAAGACTTCATAGCGATTGTCAAGATGTATACATATTGACAATCCTCATTTTAGCTACTATGTTTGTATACATACTTGTAAGGTTCAATGTGGGATACTAACAAGTTGCATTTGCTAAAACCATTGGAACAGGCATTCAGGCACTATGTCCAGGAACATAAGGGGAGGCATCATCCAAATAGGAAGGAAAAGTTGTATGTCAAAACTCTATGTGCGGTAAGTGTCATTTACTTTGGTACTTCATATATTACGTGTCTGTCAATAGCATTACTTAATATCTCCATATGCAAAACACACAGTGCCCCAAGCAAAAGCCTGGGAGTCTACATTGTGGATACTACACATGTATTATGATGAGTACCATCGGTGGCTACAACAGAAACCCCAATCTGGTAGGTCTGAACCTCTTTCGCTCGTAGTATGAAAAGCTCGCATATGTTGTGATATAGTAAACCTAAACTTGTTCTCTTGTAGTTGGAGAAAGATAAAGATACGAGAAGGAACCCATACAAGGATGACGAGCTCTTAGAGATGGTCGGCGACCTTTGCAACTTCATAATGGACCAGATTGTGTACCATAAAGGCACTTACCATCATCTTCTTTCCGACTTAGGTAGTAATCCTCTGTACCAACACCTTCGGGAGACTGATAGGCTAGCCCTAGGCCGTTGATGACAATGTGGACTTGTGGTATGGTTTGGATCAGACTTTGGAACGGTTTGGACTTTGTTTTGCATGTGGACTTGTGGATTTCTTAATGGACCATGTTATAATGATGGACTTCATAATGGACTATGTTGTAATGATGGACTTTTGTGAATTATGACTTGTGATGTTTCTAAATAATGGTCTTGTGTTTGTGGATGTATATATGTATATTTGTGGCGGTCAGATTCGAATTTGAATCTATATATATAATATATATATATATATATATATATATATATTATATATATATATATATATATATATATATATATATGGTCAGATTTGAATTTGAATTATTTATTTTTTTGCTGAAAAATCCACTGTAGGGGCGGTTCTTGATTGAACCGCCCTTACAAATACACACAGCAGGGGCGGCTGGTGATATAGCCGCCCTTACAGAAGTCCACTACAGGGGTGGCTGATATTATCAGCCGCCCTTACAGAGGGCACTGTAGGGGCGGCTGAAAACACCAGCCGCCCCTGCAGGGGCGGTTAGAAAACCGCCCCCTACAGAGGCACCCTCTGTAGAACACCATGGGAATGGCGGCTGGCGCAGCCGCCCCTACAGAGGCTCTAGAGCCGCCCCTACAGTTAACTTCTGTAGTAGTGTCTGGTGGTGGAAATGATAAACACAATCAATAAAACTAATGTTTGTGTCTAGATCGATATGTTATTAGACAAGTTTATTTAGGTCCTAGAGATGAAAAGAAAAGTTGAGATAAGCATGAACAAGTCCCACAAAAGAAACAACAAAGGAATCATGCAGAAAGCAGACACCAGACTATTAGCATAGTATCAACGGTGTATTTGATCAAGCTCCATATGGTTCATCTAATGAAGAATAATGCCACAAGAAATTCTCGGTGCATCGGAAACACTAGATTGTCTGCTCATGATGGAGGGCTTACCGCCCGAATCATGCCACGAGGAACGAAGAGAGCCCCGCGGTCATGCTATGCCCCGCGTGTGTGGATGGGTGGGTGGGTGGTGGGGTGTCGAGGACGAGAACAAAGGCGACACTGACTTTGTCCTCTTCGCCGTCGTACCACCTTCTTCTATACATCCTTGACATCGCGGCATCACCAACAACGCAAGGGCATCGACGGCAGCCCAGGAAGATGGGCTCGGCCATTGGTGAGTTGGTGAGCTTCTGTGCTGGGCTTAGGGCGGTTCTTTTTTTGTTGATTTACAAAAGCAGACCTGCTCGCAGTCTCCGTTGTTCTATGGATTAATAGGTACGATAGTAGAGAAGTCAGTGGACACCTGCCTCTAAAAGTGATTTTTCCATTTGATTAGTGCTTCATGTAGTAGTGTCTCGCTCTCCAGAAGCGTGGGAAAAACACAAAACGAGGATGAACAGAAGCAGAGCGAAGACATATGCAAAGTGACACATAAACATGACCGATGAAGCTGCACCAGTAGTTTGCATGTGTGGTCACATATATCAAATAGGAGTCACACTGCATCCAACGAATATATATGCATCAAAACGTTCGCACTTGAATCTGAATCTAAGACAGCTGAGCGGCAGACACTAGTTTCCAGTCAAAAGTTTGGTCAGTCATGCAATGGACTTGTGGCATGCATGCGTGTTATATGTGTGAAACCAGTAGTTTGTTGCGGCTCCAGCAACTAAATGTATATATGGTCATGATATCGATGAAAGCTGCATTGCTGAATTAATTCTTATATATATCTGCGGTCACAAAAACTAGCAGCACAGATCCAAATTGACTTGACCTATATGAAACCTCAGAGGTTCCCCTGAGCATCCGACATGCATATGTATGTAGTATGGCCAGAACCAGTTACTACGGTACCCAAATCTGAGTATGGCTACCAGCAGTCCGTATGTCAGCCAACCACTGACGACAGATTTTTTTTATTTTTAATCCTTTTTTAAAAAATATTTTAATAATAATCCTAAAAAAATAATATTCAAATCTGACCCTTTTGGTCGCGCCATGGTGCGTGGCGTGACAACAGCACTCTGTCGCGCCACATGCACTAGCGCGGCAAGCCATGCCACGGTGGCAAGTGGCGTTGACCAGAGCTGGCGTGCACAACAGTGGGGGCCCGCCTTGTTGCGCCATCGACCCAGGCGCGACAGCGTTGTCGTGCCAGCTGGGCCGGCGCGACAAGCGCATATAAAGGCCGCGGCCTAGCTCGTTTTTCCTCCCTCTCTTCTCTCTCCCTCACTCTTGCCGAGCACGAGTGAGGCTCCAGGAACGGCGGTGTCTCTCTTCTCTTCCTCCCTTCATCTATTTGCCTTTGATTTAGTTTGCATCTGCAATTTAGGTTTGAACCCTCTAGTGCATGTGGTATGACTCCCTCACTTGTGTTGTTATTTTTTTGTTTAGTTGATGTTTCTATACTGCTATGGTTTACACTGGTGTGTGCAATAGTGGTTAATGAAAGTTGCTTTGGCTAATCACGTTTAATATATTATGGTTCATGATGTACTTGTAGAACTTGTATGATTTTTGTGATTGGTTTTGTTGGGCACTGCATTAGGGTTTTAATTGGATTGTTTTAGACAACAGTATGGGTTGGAGTGTTGTTATTAAACCTTGTTGGAAGTGTGTGATTTGAAGTATTTTTGTGTTCAATAGTTGTATAGATGAGTTGGACTATGTAGGTATAGACATCATTTACATTCATTAAGTTTGTTTCAACGTTTGGATTCATGATTTTTCATGATTATAGAGATGAGCGAGATGAAAATACTTGTTGAACTGTGTAATAGTAGTGGTTCATATCATTTCTTTGTTGAACAACTTTGTAATAGGTTTAATGGCGGTTCCAATTGACAAGCAATTTGTGCACCATCCGAAGGATCATGGTGGTATCGGTCCTTTCCTACCAGCAGAGCCAACACCATTGTGTTATTGTGGGTTATCGGCATTTGTGAAGCAGTCAAGGCATCCTGCGTCTGTAGGGCGTGCTTTATACTGTTGCCAACTTAAGCGACGTCCCCCCACACTTAATGCCTTTCTAGAGGGATGCAGCTTCTATCAGTGGATCGATGGCGACAAAAAGTTCGATCCGTTGATTAAGTTGTTTCCTTATGACCACAGGAAGAGTGTTCCATATTTTGAATTTGTTCATTGGGTTCCACCACCACCGAACCCTCCGGAAATGACAGAGGCGAAGAAGGTTGACGCAGCTTTGCGGCATCTAGCCAATCCTCCTAGATGCCATTGTGGAGTGTTGGCGTGACTACCTACTCCCAACCAACGTGGAGCATTCACTGCATTCTATCGTTGTGGATTGCCAGATTATGTAAGTTTTCATGAAAGCAATGTATCGCTAAGTTTGTTTATTTTTTAATACATTAAATGTTAATTTTAGAATACGTGTTATTTGCAGAGAGGGTTCCCATCTTGTGATTTTGAGGAGTACAACTATGGACCCAAATCGCACTGGCCTTCTGAGTATGAATTTGCGGAGTTTGAAGCAGGCATTAAGCCATGGCCATGCACAAAGATGCCGGACCGTAAGTGCAAGTGTCGCATCAAGGCTCGCGAAGGAGTTGTTCCGTCTGAGCTTGGATACGGATACTACTGTGGAAATGCTTATGGCGGGCCGTCAGAGTTATGGGTAAGTTGACGGAACCGGTCAAGGTGGTACATGAACATAGGTTACCAGTTTGTTTGCTTATTGCTTTGTGTTTGCTTAGGTTGGGAGGACATGCGATTGGGAGGACTTCACTGGTCGTGGAGAGTTATTAGAGAGGCTGAAGATACATTCGCCTCTCGAAAAACTCAGGAAGCGTTGGATGCGGGCGGAAAAGCAGATGGAGGTGAGGATGAGGTATGGGGTACAGATGCCATCATGGAAGACCCGTAACAGGATTTTAGAAGACTTTGCTCGAGTGATGGGTCGACCCTTGAATTATTACAATAGCGAGGACGAGTTGATGAGCTTCTAGAGACAAAACAAGAAGGCCTATGACTTTAAGGAGGCCGAGGATGCAAGGGAGATGGCCTTTTTCCATAGGCATATCCGTCGCTTATGTGAGTACATGATGTATACATTTGGTTGCTGTTGTGCATCTTTTACAATTGTTGTCAAAGAGACATTATTTTGTTGTTGTAGTCCCCGATGATGCACCGAACGACGCCCATATCCTCGCAGCCATGGAGAAGGACGATGAAGATAACGATGGCCATGACTATGACGATGACTATGACGATGACGAGGATGAGGACAATGATGATGAGTAGTGTTTCATCTGAAGAGATGGCAAAAAGTTGCAGGACATATTTTGCAAATGCCTATAGTTTTGACATTTCGTAGGTATTGTATATGGTAGATGGAGGACTCGTACGATAGTGCTGCTTCTTTTGTGTTAGTAGATGGAATGGGCAAGGCCATTTTGTAGTACTTGTTCATGGTAGATGGAATTTTAGTGTTAGTAGTACTGCCTGAATATGGAATAATTATGTAACGGATCATGTTGATGATGACCCTCGAACAATGCTTCGAACTTCTTCTCGTCTGTAATGGTTGGAATGCGAACAATATCACTAAGTAATGGAACCGTGTTTTTCAAAAATGGTTTTACAAAAATAGTGTGACTTCGTAGGGTAACAAGTTTTTTATTTGCAAAGAAAATTTGAATACAATAGTATGTGGAAAAGTCAATAAAACTTACGAAATGTAAATGCAAGGTACACTAAATGAAGAAAAAAACAAGCACTAAGGACTTAACTTCGGATTCATGAATTCCAGGACTGTCGCGCTGGCCACATTGGCGTGGCAGGTTTGTCGCGCCATCGACTCTGGCGTGACAGGCCTGTCGTGCGGTCGAGTCTGGCGCGGCAAGCCTGTCGCGCCAGTTAGCCTTCAAAAACAGCAAGGTTTGGCCTGGGCTAGTGAGGGCTTGTCGCGCCATGAAGGCTGGCGCGATAGGCCTGTCGCGCCAGAGTCGATGGCGTTATAGGCTTGTCACACCTGAGTCGATGGCGCGGCAGGACTGTCGCGCCAACACAGGTGGCGTGGCAGCCAAATGTGCAATGATTGACCGTGCCGTATCCTGGCGCGACACACCTGAAAACATGTATTTTTTCATATCTTAGGTAGTCTTTGAAACAAGAAAATGGCGTACAAGCATCCTTGTAACACATTTGCAATATGCCTTGTACATCACATCATTGTCCAAATACCGAATGACAAGCCATTACAACAGGCCTTTACAAGCCGTACAAACCAATTACATCAAGTAATTACAAACACCATGTCGTTACAAGGGATGTTAAATGACATTGGATTAGTCGAGGCTTTACAACACTTGTACCACTGCACTACATCTTAGTAAGGACCGTAGTGGTATACAAAATTTGTACCTTCCAGAGGCACATAATGACCACCAAAAGCATGGTACAAACACAAAACTAACTTAAGCATCGTTCATTGGCCTTAGTCACCTTCGACCCCAACCTCAAGCTCCAGCCATCACCTACAAAGTCACAATTATCAAATTCGTGTCCATTGGCACCACTAATCATCAACTTGCCACACTGACCATGGTCTTACATGTACCCCAAATTTGTCAGTCCATGGGTAATCCACATCCTGGCATTGTCCATGGAATCATTTGCATGTGCGGCATGCCACTGCATTGACTGTGGGCTTAGTGGATGAAGTGGCTTACTTACTTTGAAACTTTGCAAGTAGTTGTGTAGGGCAAAATTGGACTTAATAATGTTATCCTGCTTATCCCTAGGATAGTGGGGCACTCCTTTCAACATGTGCCACCTAGCTTTTACCACCCCAAATAATCTTTCCACGATAATACGAAGACTAGCATGGTGGAAATTGAACACCTCTCTAGGATCGTTAGCCGACATATCATCAAACTCATCCAAATGGGACCTGTGCCTTTTGTGTGGCCCCAAATATCCATGTTCACTTGCGTACCCGAGTCCACCAGGTAGTACCTACCTGCAAGTGACAACACCTTGAATGTATCAGCACATGAGACATCTGCATTAGAATGACTACATCGACTTCAATTTTATCACAGCAAATGCAACAAACTTGGTAGTGGGTGGGGGAACCTAGGTTTCTGCCAAGCTTCCCTGAGGACCCTCATGTCATGCACTCGGCCGGCCATGCCAACACCAACAAATGTAACCCACCCATCAAAGTCACAAACCGCGACAACATTTTGGCTAGGCCAACCGTGCCTATTCAAGTAATCATCATGGAACACACTATCAACGCTGACCCTAATGTGTGTCCCATCGATAGCCCCTATTGCGCCATCAAAGAAAGGGGTGTACTTGTGCGGCCTCTGATGCACTTTGGACATGTCTAAGTGCCTAGGTGTACAAATGACGTCTACAAAGTTAGCGACACATTCCAACACCCCAGACCCCTTTTAAAGTGATCTCCCATGCCCCTCGGTCTGACATTTTTTGCCAGTGCCCAAAGAAACATCCCTAAAGCCTTAATTGAATCGAACTCCCCATAGTCTTGTAGCCCATGGTTACTAACTAGCATGTCATGGAGCTGGAAAAAAGCAGGAGGTTCCATACAAAAATTTAGAAAGCTCCTTTTTGGGTGCGATAGAACCTTGCGTACCCATTGACTGCCGTTCATCTCTTGGGTACCGAAGTCAGGAGGTGGTAACGGGACTGCAGCTGCAACAGCGGCTACGTATCCGCTAACAGCCGTAGCATATCTGACATCATCCTAGTAATTTGCGCTGGAATCACTTGAATGGTCACTAGCGGTGTCACTGCGGCCATGCCTCTTGAATCCCTTAGCAATCAGTTCACTAACAGATCCAGATTCAAATACAACATCATACGTCATAGAAGTAAGTACTCAGGAAGCTAAATTGGTGATATACTATTTGGATGAAAAACAAACAACTAAGCGAAGGTTCGAAGAGAAGTAGTACCCTAACAGTGCCGTTGATGAGTTGTGACTTGATGGGCAGGTGCGGCAACAACCTACAAACCATCAAAACGAACAAGTTAGCTACAGCAGGTGAAGCGTATGAAGCCACACCAATGGACCATTATATTACAATCAAACCGCATCAAACATTCAACACAAGTACTGAAACCTTGTCCGACATACAAGAGGTCAAATTAAAACACATCGTGCGCAGCAGAAGGTTCGTTACATAGGGACAACTTAAAAAATTGTTCGACAAAAGCAAACTATGTAGGCTTCACTGATGAGATGGGCCTACTTATTAGGCCAGCTACTTGCTGTCGGCATTTCTGCCATTCTTCCAAGTCCAGGTGATGTAAGTGAGATGATTTTCTCTATCATTGATCCTCTTGTATTGTTCATGACACCCCCTCTTCTGGAAAAGATCACAAGCCATAAGAAAAACCTCTGACTTTTGGGAGACACCGTCGTCATGAAGCATTTGCATGACCTCAGCCATCTCCTCTGCCTCTAAGGGCTTAGCAGTCCTAGCCTTTATGCTATCAGATATGTCAGCCAAGTACTCCCCAACTTCCATCGACCTCTTTCCTTTCTTTGGGTTGTTCACTTCAAACTCCCTCGTAGCCCTTTTACCCGAGGTTCCGGCCCTAGATTGGCCATATGGTACATATGGCGTTCTGGGGGGAGTGCGTGCTACATCAGGAACACCACCCACACCATTCATTGTCCCCCTCTTCTGATGATTATCCCCGATAAGTGCCCATAGTTCATCAAGGTGGGTAGGGGGGTCTCCAAGACTTCCATCGTCTTCACTGGGTTCCTGCATAAGGAGATTATATTTTTAGGCACACCAGACCTTATGTTCAGATTAAAAAAAGCCAAATGAAAGAGAGCATGCAGTACCGCTTCCTGGTTGCCTCCTTTGGTGTGGTAGGGGGACAAGTCCTTGCCAACAACTGCCCCTCTGGTAGGATCACGCCCGAGTCCTGTTCGGAACTGAAGGGCGTGCTAGTTCAGAAATTTCCTTTTCATGTCATTGTATTTGTTGCGTATCTACCTCTTGTCATAGGGCACACCCCCATTGCTACAACCCTCATACACATTCTTCCAGCCTTCCTTAGTTGGACCCTATTTATTCTAGTTGTATTTGTTCTTCTCAACTTGACACACGGCGAGCAACAGTTCTCATGAGCTGTTTTCCACTTCGCACGTTGACCATGCATCTGATCCATGTCAGGCATGTATAGATCGGTTGTGTATAGTTGGAGCATAGTTTCAGTACCAAGGATTCACGTCCATGTTCACATAAAAATGAAGTGAAACGAGAAAGGGACCGAGTTCAACTCACCATGAATATAATGGACGATTGGATGAGTGCGGACGGAGGCTGTAATGCGGTCGTGCAGGTAGCGAGCAGGACGACAACAATGACAATACCAGCGTAGGGAGAGGTGAGCAACTGGTACTACAAAAAGGTTCACACACCGAAGGAAAACAAATTATGCACATTCACTGACGTTAGCCATATTTGTCAACGGATTTGTAAGCATATTTGAAATACATTTGCAAAATGTAGGCGAGTATATGATTATTTCCTTGCATATGGGTGCCTTTGAATTTGAAATCATGCATTCGAGGGTCACATATATTGACATGGTGTCGATGCCTAGTATTTTGACATGTTAAAAATAGTAACTACACCATGTGAAATACGATGTGCATACATTTTTGTACTAAATGCAAACGGATGTGTATAGTTGTATTATTGGGATTTTCAATCATAGCATGTATGATTAGATTTAAAATTAGTAGAAGAGGGAGGCGATGGGGATAGTTAGGGTTTGGGTGCTCGGTATGTAAATCCACCATGCCAACACATAGGGGTGCAATACGTCGTAGGTGGCTAAAGCCATGGAGATGGGAGCTGTATCGGCCGATTTGGGTGTGAGGCAGATGTCGTAGTTCTCCAAGCCGATGCCGGTGCTCAGCCTACGATGGGCAGCATGAAGCTAGGCAAGAGGAATCGACGGTGACGGTAGCCCCAGGGATGAGGCATGGGCACCCTTCACCGACGACCCAAGGTGGCCACCAACGGTGGCGATGGACAGCGTGCGTGATGATGGCAGCCCTCGACGTGGCGTACGGGCGGCTGGGTATGCGAGCTTCGAGTGCAACCCTGCTGCCTTGCAGTGGAAGCAGCTGGCTTATAAAGCCAAACAAGCTAGGCTAGGCCGAGCCTGGCCCATGAAGGAACTATATGCAGTCGGCTCTGTCGCGCCAGCCATTGGCGCGGCACTGTCGCGCTAGGCAGCAATGGAAACCAGCAAGGGTAGGCTGGTCTAGGCTGGCATTGTCATGCCACCACAGCTGGCGCGATAGCCATTTGCCCAGGACTATCACGCCACTATGCCTGGCACGGCAACCCTAGAAACCATTTGTTTTTTTGCTTCGACACTCAAACACACATGAATACAAATGAGATATAGTGAGAACTTGACATATCACCAACCATACATATAAGATGATTTCGATATACTTCAAACATGATGATAGTCCTTAAAATTGACATGGACCACATAGTTCACATAGTTGACATCCATCACATAGTCCACATAGTTGACATCCATCACATAGTCCACATAGTTGACATCCATCACATAGTCCACATAGTTCACAAGATATGGAAAAAGTTCACTTAGTTCTAACTGACCACATAATGGACATAGTTGTTTGCTCGGTCACTAAGATAGGCAACAAAAGAAGCAGAAAAGCATGGTTCAAATGCATTAAATAGGTGTGAAGGGCTCTCTAGGACGATGCATGCGGCCTAGATTTGTCGATTGGAGATTAGGACTGCCGACGTCGGACCGGTCATAGGCACGTCCTCGGACGTTTCATCCTTGACCTCGTCGCAGACGTTGCGACGAACTCTACACAATACAACATACAACATACAAGTCAAAGAAGCAACAAAGTTTGAACAAGCACTATGGTTTCCGATTTGTGGCATCCTAAGAAGACTGGCACATGTACTATGTGGTAATGACACACGCACCTGAGTGTGTGTACCCTGAGGAGCATCTACAAGTTGTGAAACTGTGAGCTCATCTTGGTCATACGATGGATCATTTATGTCATCATCATCTCCATCGTCGTCATCGTCTTCGTCAAGCATAGATCTTGCACGGGAGCTCTCGCCTCTGTCAATTGCTGCCCTTTTGCGGGTATGGATCTATGGTCCTTGCAATGCAGGAGGTGGTACTTGTACATCTTTTGCTCCCATGCACTCAACTTGCGAGCCATCCATCGACAGGAGGTCAACACCTTCTGCAACCATGTTCATGTCAAATGATAAGTGGTTACATATCATTCTGGGTAAACTACAAATAGAAAGGCATAGGGCTAGTACCTTCGCAAATTCTTCAAGGTATGAATTCTCGACCCCTGCTGCACGTCCAAGGTAAACTCCCGCCTCATTGGAGAGGTGAGCTAGCTGAGTTGCCTATAGTACATGCATAGTTACCGTTACAACGTACTTGTCAAGTAAAAATGAGTGAAGGCATAGATGAATTGAAAAGTTTACCATGTAGTTCTGAAGTGGCGCTCTCTGTGGCTGAACGCTAGTCCTTGTCATGACATCATACGGGTCATCGTCGTCATTCCCTTCTTCATCAATGGGAATGCTGGAGACCGAAGGATGTACAGTGATCCTTGTTGACCTGTGAAGCCACGCGAGGTACTCACGGTAGTCACTGCTCACATAGTGACCCCCATTAGTCGGTTCCACCCTCTCTCTAGCTTCCCACTCTTGCACGTATTTTTTATGCTTGACAAGCCAGTTGTTCCCGTCGAATCTTTTCCTCCTCGAAATCCTACAAGGACACATGGTACATTTTGAGGACTTGAACGATGCATGGAATCATGACTGATAATACATGTAAAGTCAAGCTTACTCATGCAATTGACGGGTTGTGGACTCATGCTATAGAGGGAAATTTTGATTCCTACCGAACTGCTTCATGGCTCTAAGGGGCAAGTGGTGCTCGACCACATAGTAGAAGATCATGGCTACATTGGATTGCCATAGCACCATCTCAGCCTGAACATATGGGGCCATGTTCAAGTCCCGTACGTTAGGTCTATCATATGGATCCCATTCAACCTGTAAGTTGTGTTGTTAGTACATGGCCTTGTTGAAACTAAATGAATAAAATAAATGGAAGGACAAAGGCCGAACATCAACTTATTGCAATCACATTCTGCATAGTAATAATTGAGATTATCAACACTGCTCATAACTATATTCGTGCCTGCCATAATGTGTTGTTCTACTCATTAATTTGTGCTATAAAGAGTTCATCAGCATCACATATTAAAGATGAAAGCATTTTTTCATGCACTCCTAGTTGGGGTTCGTATCAACTTGTAACAATGAACTTGCAACACATATATGGCAAAAAAAGGAATCAACTTTAGGTATGCAACCAAGCAAGAACAAAGTCCTTTGTACTATAACGAACCTGATTATGAGTTAAAACATCCAAATCATTGGAGTATTGAATGTAGCGCCGTTGCGGCTGACCCCGAACCGACTTAATACCCGTCCAAAGGTAACATACAGGGGGACGACTGTCAGCATGTGTCCAAGCCTGAAAAACACAACAATGTTAAACATTATACATAGTGCATGAAGTACTTGATACACATATACGAATTGTATTTGAGGTACTTACCGCAACTCTTCCTCTATGCACCCGTTCGATAGGAATGCGCTCCCAAATCCAAATCTATAGCAGGTAAGTGCAACCACCTATGTTTGAATTGGGGTTCGCCCTCCTGCATCCCTCACATTGCTACCGATACAGCCAAGCAAGAGTGGCTGACCCCCAACTATATTGGGCGATGTTCTCCCATGGCTCATGTAGCTAGGGTAGGACCATCCACGACACCGTGTTCCCAGAAGCGTCTAGAAACAGGAACTACGCCACCATGTGTGAAAGGTGCTAATGGCTAGAGGGGGTGAATAGCCTATTAAAAAATTCTACAACAACACTTAGCAAACCGGTTAGACAAATATGAGTCAAAGCGAGTGTTGCGCTAGCCTACTAAAAATACAAGCCACCTACCACAATTCTAGTTTATATAGTCTCTATCCACACAATGGCTATGTCACTACACTAAGTTAGTGTGCTCTCAAAGGCTAACTAAAGAGCCACACTAACCAAACTAATAAGCTCTCATGACTAGCTACACTAAAGAGCTTGACAACTAATTTGTGGTAATGTAAAGAGAGAGAGTAAGATGGTTATACCACCGAGTTGAGGAATCGACCAATCAATCACAAGAATGAATACCAATGAAGACCAATCACATCAGAATCAAATGATGACACAATAACTTTTTACCAAGCTTCACTTGCTTGCCGGCAAGCTACTCCTCGTTGTGGCGATTCACTCACTTGGAGGTTCACGTGCTAATTGGCATCACACGCCAAACCCTTGATAGGGTGCCACACAACCAACACAAGATGAGGATCACACAAGCCATGAGCAATTTACTAGAGTACCTTTTGGCTCTCCACCGGGAAAAGGTTAAGAACCCCTCACAATCACCACGATCGGAGCCGGATACAATCACCAACCTCCGCTTGACGATCCTCGCTTCTCCAAGCCATCTAGGTGGCGGCAACCACCAAGAGTAACAAGCAAAACCCACAGCGAAACATAAATACCAAGTGCCTCTAGATGCAAACACTCAAGCAATGTACTTGAATTCTCTCTCAATCTCACAAAGATAATGAATCACAAGGTTGCTATGTCAATGCAAAATGGCCGAGAGCATGAGCTTGAGCCGGCCATGGGGCTTAAATAGAGAGCCCCCATGCATAGAGCCATTGGCTCTCTATTCCCTAAAAAATCAGGGCGACCCCAGCGTTCAATCCTTAGATTTTTGCCACGTGTCCCCGGCTTCAAATGCTGATTGCCTGATCTCAACGGTCATTAGTGCACTTAAGTTGTGACTGGACACATTGCTCAAAGTGACCGGACACTCCATCACTGGAGTTTGGCCATTTCTAGTAAGGCACCATAGCTAGTTTTTCTCGACTGAACGTGTCCGATCATAGGCGACCGGATGCGGACCAAAGTCCGGTCCTTACTGGCCTGTTCAGATGCTTTCATTAGCGTACGTCATCACTTGACCAGACGCACCCCAGCGCGTCCAGTCCTATTTCTTCTTAGCATCCTGTCAAAGGACCAAGGGCGGCCTTCACTACGCACCACTAACCAGATGCAGGGTCAGAGTCCGGTCACTGCCCAAGGCAGAGTCCGGTCAATACAGAATAGCTCCTTTTGACCTGAAACTTCACCACCCTTGATCAAATGTGCCAACCACCAAGTGTAACACTTCGTGCATGTGTGTTAGCATATTTTCACAAACATTTTTAAGGGTGTTAGCACTCCACTAGATCCTAAATGCATATGCAATGAGTTAGAGCATCTAGTAGCACTTTGATAACCGCATTTAGATACGAGTTTCACCCCTCTTAATAGTATGGCTATCGATCCTAAATATGATCACACTCACTAAGTGTCTTGATCACCAAAACAAAAAAGCTCCTTTCAAGTTTCACATTTGCCTTGAGCTTTTTGCTTTTCTCTTTCTTCTTTTCCAAGTCCAAGCATCTGATCATCACCATGTCATCACCATCAGCATGATCTTCACCATTGCTTCATCACTTGGAGTAGTGCTACCTATCTCATAATCACTTTGATAAACTAGGTTAGCACTTAGGGTTTCATCAATTCACCAAAACCAAACTAGAGCTTTCAATGTGCCATAGCCACACACGATCGTACCTCTCAACGATGTCTTCCGGTGCATGGGGAGGGCACATGTTGAAGCATTGCTGCAACCAAGCTGAGCTAACACCTGAAGTCTTCTTCTCCTTCTTCCCTTCTTCAGGGTCGGGCGGCCTATGGCCGGTAAACTCCTCCACCATATCCTTCTAGTTTAGTGGCTCTACCGTGCCTGTCACCGCCGGACCATCCAAGCAAAGGCCCAAAATATAAGCAATGTCTTGCATAAGCATGAACATCTCTCCACTTGATAGGTGGAATGTATGGGTCTCCGGACGCCACCTGTCCACGAAGGCGGTGACCAGGGGACCATCCATGTCTAGGAGGCCAGCATTGATAGCTCTAGCCAAGCCTAGAAAACCGGCTCCTATTCTTGCGAGGTACGGGGCATACCGCTCATCCCACTCCAGCGGTCGATGAGTTTGGGGACGTAGGGGGCCCAAGGCCTGCAAAAAAATAATGTTATAATGGATAACGGGGTTAAGACATTATACATGAAATTGAAATAATGTGTGCAAATCACTTACATCACCGTTGTCGACCATCAAGTGCACTCGGTGGTCCTTGTCATAGTACGTGTCCAGAAGGGAGAAGTGCGGCTGCGCCATGCTGCAATTGTGAAAACAATGGGAGCACATCATAACATGGAAAGAGTGAATAAAACAGGGTACATGGTACATAAACAACGAGCAAATGCATGTAATTTATAGTCATGACATATTTTAATTTATGTATGTACCTTTGTAACTTTCAAAGCACTATGACTCGTGTTTTGTGTTTCTAATTTATTTGACTTCTTACGCTTCTTATGTGTGGCAGCTGTATGATCGGTTTTGTGGCATTTGGAGCAACGGAGCTGTCCCGGTGCCTCATGAAAGTCGCCAAAACCATACATATCCTCACCATAATCGTTGGCTACATCCATAACTCCTCGCAACCGCTTTTTCTTCCTTCTACCCTTCTTTGTCTTCAGGAGATCCGAGTCAGGAACATAATCCAACCCGTAGTACTCGGGCCATTGTGTCGGATCTAGGTACGGCTCGAAGCACGACTCCCACACTTTGAGAGTGTTTGACATGAGGTACATAGGAGACATGAACTTTTCAGTTTCATGGTCTAGACCCCTGCATCTGCAAGCTGTAATGACATGGGAGCATGTGACATGGAGGATTTGAGGAATGTTACAAGAGCATTCAGCTTTTTCAAGGTCGACCCTATAATTCCTACCACCGTACTTCTCGCCCCCCGGGTTCATTCCTCTGGCTGACCTAATATTGTAAACTAACCTCGATGGCCCAAAGGCCTCCCCCACTTGGTTGCAAGCGATTGTCTCCGAGATATCCAAGTGTTTTCTACCGGCTCTACCTCATTTCTCTTTGGACACCTTTGCTATGTTCCAACGATTCACAAAGTATTCGTTCCACTTCCTGAATGAGTACTCCACAATACCTGACTTGGGGACTACACAGATACCCTTGAACACCTTATAGAACGATTCTAAACAATTAGTAGTCATCACACCATACCAAAGACCTCCGACATCGAATGCAAGAGCCCACTTCTCCCTTTGAGGCATCTGATCCTCAAGCCAACTCTTTGCCCTGCCATTGAGGACCTTCTGTAACTCCTCAAGCGTCTCTTCGAACTTCTCCTTGGATCAACACCCACATAGTGACTTCAACTTCAGCACTACCTCCTTTTTCTTCTGCCTCCTCCATATGTTGGTAGCAAAGTGCCTCATGCACCACCGATGCTCGAGAGGAGGATGTCCATATACATGCTCTTTCACAGCTGTGAGCAGACCGTGATGCCGATCTGAGATCATGCATATGTCCCGAGATGAACGAACCACATTCTATCTCACAAGCTTCAGGAACCAAAACCAGCTGTCGTCGTTCTCTCCCTTAGCCACAGCAAATGCTAGAGGGACAAGTTGATTGTCTGGGTCCACTCCAACAGTAATCATCAGTACACCCCTGTACTTTCCTATCAAGAATGTACCATCAACAAGTAGTAAGGGATGACAATGCTTGAGGGCCTCCGTAGACTGAGAAAAACACCAAAAAACTCTCTGCAAAACAAGCTTCGGGACGCCATCCACGTCCGTCACAATGCGACCAACATAAGGATACCACCTAAGGCCTAGATTGTAGTGTTTCATGGCACTTAGAATCCTTGGAACTTGGTTGTATGCCTCTTTCCAATCGCCCCATAGCAACTCTATAGCATGCTGCTTTGCCCGTCATGCCTTTGAGTAGTTCACTCTATAATCAGTGAACCCAAATATGGTCTCGATCATGTTTGAAACAGATGTGTCACTATCGGCCCTAACCATGCCAATAAGATGACGACCAAGGTAACGGGCTGTGTTTTGTGCATGCATACCCTTCGGCTTCGAAGATCGACACCTGTGAGGTTGCCTCACGTTGTGAATCTTCTACTTTTCATTTCTCTGCCTCCGAGCCCAAAGACCCCATCCACATCCATTCTTGTAGAGGACCGTGTACCTCTTGTTCTTGTCGGAGTGGCTCACATAATATAGCCTGTGAAACCGAACCGCATAATCCATCAGGAAATACTTTAGATGCTCCAACGTTTCAAAAACCATTCCCTTCTTAATCTCCACCTCCTCACTATCAGGTACCTCATCGGCCAACAGGGACAAACCGGTGTCACATATTGCCTGGTCAACCATACTAATGTCCATGAAATTTGGTACCGAGGGTACCTCCACATGTACAACCTTCAATTGCCTCAATTCAACGTCATTGTACTCCATTCTCAATGACCCATCAGCTAGGACTCCTATTGCGTCCACAAACCCTCCCTGACTACAATCACTTTCTTCCTCGCTACCAGGCTCAGACCTGTACTCGTCCTCCAACACATCATCCGAAGTACTTTGCCCTGAAGTAAAGTCATCTTCATCTGCAGAGGCAACATCAACTTCATCATCCTCGGATCCTTCATATATGTTGTCCATATGATGTGTTCCATCTCCGTTGACATCGCCCTCACCAAACGTATCTTCATCAAAATTATCATTCAACGCACCAGCCTCACATGACCTATCAACTTCTCTAACGCCAACAGACTCCAACTCTTCCTCTTGGGTGAGGTTCTCTACAACCTCTACATCCACATTCTCATCCACAACCACCACAATTGGGCTACACCCCCTGTCCACAACAACTTCCAAGCACCTAACACTGCTACTCTTCATAACTTCTATGTAGTTCTTCCATTCACCCTCACATGACAAAGACATCAACACATAGTGTGGTCGTTCCTTCCCACAGTCAAACCGACTTCTCAATCTTAGTGGCCACCCAAATTTATCCTGGCATTGCCTAACCAAACCATCAAAGGTAGGAGGTGTACTAAAGAACTCAACATGTTCTTGCATTCGATCAAACTCCCCATTTCCTTTAACTTTGCCACCATGAAACAAGCGCACTAAATGATCCATCTACAAAATATGAACCAACAAATGAAAAACACACCAATTACGCATTTCGGAAATAAATCATATGCATTCACTAAAACACTACCTAGGTCCATGTCAACATAGGCAACAAACTATCCCATCCAAATCGACCATGCATCAAGTACCTACGACCATCCAAATCCACCATGCATCAAGTACCTACGACTATATCCTAAACCTAATCAATGCTACAAACATTCATATTCTTCCCAAATTTCCTAACCCTAATCAACCAACAAATGCGCTATCAAATCATAAAATCGGGGACATGAAGTTTCACCTTCCACTATACTGCACTCCACGGAGCTTGGACGTTCACTCGCCGGTGAGGGGAAGCCGGACGGCGACGGCGCCGCGCCCACGGACCACGGCCGCGGGAAGGCCCCCTTGCCGCGCTCCTATTCCTCCCTACACCTCCGCACGAATGGAGGGAGATGGAGAGGCCGACGGAGAGGAACGCTCGCTGACGTTGGAGCGCTCGGGAAGGCGCGGTGGCCGCGCACTCATCGCGGTGGCGGCGCGCGCTGTCGGGGAGATGGAGAGGAGCGGCTAGCGAGACAAATGAATTGGGCCGGGCCGGCAAATCCCTTTGTTCGCCCTGTCGCACCAGCCCGCCTGGCGCGGCAATGCTAACGCGCCTGATTCAATGGTGCGACAAGGCGGGCCCTACTCTTCGCCACGCCAGCTCTGGTCAACGCCAGTTGCCACCGTGGTCCGGCTTGCCGCGCCACTACATGTGGCGCGACAGAGTGATGCTGTCACGCCACGCACGATGGCGCGACCAAAAGGTTCAGAATTGCAAATAGTATTTTTTGAGATTATTATTAAAATATTTTCAAAAAAGGATTAAAAATAAAAAAATCCCAATGTCGACCGACCACTTTTACTAACGGATGCATCTTGCTCTCTTGTTCCTAAAAAAATACAATTCTGATTTTTTAGAAGTAAATAATTTTAGGTTTAATAAAATCTTTACAAAAAATTACCAACATTTGTGATAGAATAGGTAATGTTAGATTAACTATGAAAACCAATATTATTTCATAGTACACGTATTTAGTTTAGTTATATAAATGTTGATTCTACTTTCTATAAACTTATCAAACTTAATAAAAATTGATTTATCAACCAAGAATTATATTCTTTTTGGGACGAAAGGATCACAAGCGATTGTATAGTGTAGTGGTAATGACACTAATTTTGGTTTTTGGGTTTTCTAGAAACCATTTTATGCCCCCCCTGTAAATGGCATTAACAGAGGCCATGTCTGCCTTTATTAATCGATTTATAGAGGTGACCGCATGCCTACCTCTGAAAATGGCTGATTCACTGTGAATATCTGCTAGAGCGGACACGCTAATACTTGTCTCTGAAAATCGATTTTTTTGCATTCCTCCGAAAAATACTTTGTGCAGTAGACTGTTCCCGTTCAACCTGCTAGACACATGTCGTAATGTTCCCGGCTAGTACTTTGGAGCTTATATTCTTGGAACGCGATCCCACATATGCAAAATTTTGCAAGATGCATGTTATATAATATATATAAAACTAAATGCGATCAGGAAATTAAAAGTAAAGAAGATTGTTTGGAGATATGAACTATGCTCCAGATAATTTACTAAATCCCCCGTACAGATATATACATATTGCAATGGGTGTATACAGTATACATCAATTAAATCTTACAAAATCCAAACTTTTTTGAAGGAATACAGAATCCAAACTTGACCACTGTCATAGACGATGACTGTTCCCCTCCCCAGGCGCCTCATTCTCATGTAATAAACGTGCTACAGGCAGAATATACAGTGACGTCAACAGTGACGTCTTATTATGCCATATATATTATATATATAATAGCCAATAATGTCTTTTTCTTACACGGTTTCGGGGACCAACGACTGCGGTCGCATTAATTCGTATACATGGAGCTTATTGGCAGCATGCATAAATTGCATTGGTGGGTTCGATTTTTGTAGGATACTACATACATATACAACGGCAGAACCAGGGGGGCAGCAGGGGCCGTGGCCCCCAAATGTCGTAGAAAATTTTATTAATACCCCTATAAGCATTGCAATTTATAGCATATTATTTAAGACACTAATAATTCAATCATTTCATATCATAATATTGTGTTTTTTTTGTTATAAATACTAACTACATATATAAAACATTGAAAAAGTTGTTAAAACATACACTACATATATATATACATATATATATATATATATATATATATATATATATATATATATGTATGTATATTTATCACACTTAGAGGTGTCACAGTATTTATTTGGCCCCCTTGATTAAAGTTGCTGGTTCCGCCACTGTACATATATGTACTCGAAACAATTTCCTATTTTCCTATTTTATGGAAAATACCCATGACATTATTCTCGAAAAAAGAAATACCTGTGTAACAATAATTCCAGTGAAAGAAAAAAAGACAACAAAGTTCAAGACCAGCTAGAACAACATCTGTGGGTGTCATAACTTGTTAGCAAAGGCCAAAGTGAGACCAACGTATGCAGAAATATACTTGAGTGATGATAGCCTCACTTTTGGAAGAATAATGTGTAATGGAATCGTGTCCTGAAATTAAATTCCACTTGTGTTTCCTATAGGACTTGAGGTCGACACACTATGGTAGAACTTCACGTACAATAGTGATATTTCATCCATTGCAACAAGAAAGAAGTTGCAAAGTGAGTATCATATATATATATGCATATACACACACGAAACCAAAAATGATCAAACATTATGTTGTGTTAAACATGTATTCTAAAATCAAATTGTTAAACATTATTAGTTTCATAATTATTTGTAAGTGAAAGTTGCTAAAAAAATAATGCATATGAAAGAATGTTCCGCGGACAATCTTCTCATACCATTGTTAAATCCCAAACCATTCATGTGAATTATTAGTCATCAAAGTTTTAAAATGGTAATGTGAATGAATGAAGAGAGAGTAACCTATAAGCAAACTGAACACACGGACGCATAAATTGGCAGACTTTGGTCTCATTCAAATGTGGAATGATAACCGTTTCCTAAAAATGTATCACGTGTTCCAATATAGGCCTTTCCTTTTCCAGGTACCTAGAGTCCTGTTTAGCAACGATATCGGTGCTTGTGGTACAGTACAACGACTATTCAACCTCTCTGTTCGCTTACAAGCCTCCGTAGTTTTTTCTTTTTTTTTTTGAAAGAACTCGAGGGGCAAAAAGCCCCTACGGAAATTCATTAAAAATAAAAAGTACCAACTCTATATGGTAGTGAGCAGTAACAACGGTTTTGGTAGGGATGGCTGACCAAACAAACCCTCTTTAGCCGCCTCAACAAATCGTTACCGTAGTAGTGCCTGCCTCTAAAAAGTGATTTTGTCCTTTCTATTAATGCTCACTGTAATAGTTTCTGTCCCCTGCAGAGACAAGATAAACAGAAAGAGCAGACACATGCGAAGTGACCATGACCGACGGAGCTGCACCAGTAGTTTGCATGCGTGGCGTGGCACAAATATCAAATAGGACTCACATCCAACATCCAAAAGTTCGCACTTGAATCTGAATCTAATAATACAACTGAGCGAAAGAGACCAGTTTCCAAAGTCAAAAGTTTGGTCAGTCATGTATTGGACGTACCACGTAGTACGTGTGGCATCTGGTTGATTGCGGCGCTTCAGCCTCCAAATGTAAACATATCGTGATACCGATGAAAACAACTTGATTGCTGAAATTCAGGCTGAATTCGTAAATCTGCAGCCACAGAAACTAGCAGCACGTGATCCGCCGCGCGTGGGCTCTGCCGCGGGCGCGGGCTCTACCGCGCGTGCAGATTCACACGCACACTACAGTCCTACAGGAACAGAGACTAGGGGACTGACAGGGACACTGAAGGTGATGTATCTGTATGCCCTGAGAAGAGAACGAACGAAGAGACCTATCACCTATACTAACGACAGGATTTGGACTGCAGTTTGATGCTGGCTCACATGCATAAACACCACACAGCAAACATGTGTACCCTAGCTCGGTACACATGTGCTACATACTACTACGCTCGTCGCTCGGCCTATAAATTGGAGGGCCTGGGCTCACCTCGATGTATATCACTCACAAGCAGGCAGAACTGCACACGGCAAAACAATATACATATAGGCATCATTAGCAGCTTGCTTGCTTGCTTTCTGATTAGGTTGTTTCGTTAGTTCGAGTACTGACTCTCTCTACCAGGACCAATAATGTCTGCTGCACCTGCACGCATCATCTTCTCCTTCTCCTCCGTGGAGCCTCTTCTCCTTGCAGCTTCGCCGGCAGCAGCTGGAAACAGCCGGCAAGGCCGCCGCCGTGGCGAATTCATCCGCCCTTTGGCGGCATCCAACAAGCTTCTGCGCAATGATTTTGATCTCCAGGTAGCCTAGCAAGCCATGCATATCCATTTCTTTTCATTAGTTCTAGATGAACTGTGTGACCCTAACTCTAGTTAATTAGATTTTCTTCACAAATCACAATATAATTATAATAATGACTTGATAAAATGGTAGCACGTCCAAAAGTTTCATATATTATATGTGCTCACTCTCCATGAAACATACCTGTAGGAGGGCCTGATGGACGTCCAAAAGATTCTCCATCAACGTCAAAAGAGCGACCGGGAGATCATGGTCACCATCGATAACCTCAAGCGCCTCTGCATCGACCACTACTTCGAGGAAGAGATCCAGAGCGCCATGAGTGCTTGCATGAATCTCGTCCACAGCGATGATCTCTTCGATGCAACCCTTGCATTCAGGCTCCTGAGAGAGGCCGGCCATGATGTTTCAGCAAGTCAGTGGATCTATACAGAGAATTATATATATTGTTACTACTCTCAAACATATATGATGTTATATCATTTTGGAAATTAGAAAGAATATATATGTCCATGTCCAAAGTATAAATGGTTTATACCATCATCGATGTGCAGCAGATGATGTTCTATGGAGGTTCACCCGGCAGCGACGGCGAGTTCAAGCTCTCTCTTAGCAAGGACATCAGAGGACTCCTGAACCTGCATGACATGTCTCACCTGAACATGGGAGGAGAGGCAATACTCTACAAGGCAAAAGAGTTCTCTAGCAAACACCTTGCATCTACCATTAGGTACCTGGAGCCAAGCCTTGCAGAGTATGTGAGGCAGTCCTTGGACCACCCTTACCACCTGAGTCTGATGCCGTACAAAGCTAGGCATCACCTCACCTACATGCAGAGCCTGCCCACCAGAGACACGGCAGTGGAGGAACTAGCAGTTGCAGAGTTTCAGCTCAACAAATTACTGCACCAGCAAGAAATTCAAGAGATTAAAAGGTATGCAAATGAGTGCTGATGATCTTCCTAGCTAGTTAGTCGTATCATGCATATATGCTCTAGTGCTAGATCAGCTGCATGATAATTTCTTCAGAAGTTTATGTAAAACTGTTTAGAAATTTATATTCCAGATTTTTTTCTAAGAGTGAGTGGTAATTATTTCCTGTTATGAATTATAATGGTGAGATATTTCATTAATGTGATGCAGATGGTGGATGGGCCTAGGATTGGCTCAAGAAATACCTGTGGTGCGGGACCAGGTGCTGAAATGGTACATGTGGTCCATGACAGCCCTCCAAGGATGTTCCTTCTCTAGATATCGTGTTGAGATCACGAAGATAATCTCGCTTGTCTATGTTGTGGACGACATATTTGACCTTGTTGGTACACTAGAGGAGCTCTCCCTCTTCACTGAAGCAGTCAAAATGTAAGCTTGCATATGGTAAATGATATGTATAATTATTGTTGTCATATTTATAAAAATATAAATAATGTTAATTTAAAAAAAAACATAATTGGCAGGTGGAATACCGCGGCTGCTGATTCACTCCCTAGTTACATGAGGTCATGCTACAAGGCTCTTTACACCATTACAAATGATATCGCAGATATGGCCGAAAAGGAGCATGGAATGAACCCTGTTAATCATCTTAGAAAAGCAGTATGTTACTAAATAATTCTATCTGGTATACACTTCTTCAATTTATCTGCATAAATAGTAGTAAAAAAATATAGCTATAGTTTACAAATTTACCAGTTTTAAAACTTGCTAAAATGATTCACAATAAAATTTATTTAAAATTATAAATGAAACCACATTGAACAATTGCGCTAACACTAGAAATTCCACAATTTTCTGCAGTGGGCGGTGTTGTTTGATGGATTTATGATTGAGGCAAAATGGCTAGCAACCGATCAGGTTCCTACTGCCAGAGGATTACCTGAGAAATGGTGTTGTCACATCAGGAGTGCCGCTTACATTTGTACACATATTCATCATGCTAGGGTGTGATCAAAGTACTGAAGCACTCATTGACCACATGCCCTCCGTCATCTCTTGCCCAGCCAAGATTCTCCGGCTTTGGGATGACATGGGCAGTGCAGAGGTTAGTTGAACAGACACTTGTTATAAATGTTTTCACCTTTTGCACATCAAATTTTCAAAATCCAAATTGCCCTATAATATTTAGCAGCAAACCTTTAGCACTTTTGTTCATGGATTTTTCAGGATGAATCTCAGGAAGGATTCGATGGATCGTATAGGGATTTTCTACCTCATGGAGAACCCTAGATGCAGCCCTACTGATGCGAAGCACATATGCGTAGCTTGATCGCAATGGAGTGGGAGGAAGCTCAATAGGGAGTGCTTATGCACGAGGATCTTCTCCTCTAACTTCACACAGGTCTGCTTGAACACCGCGAGAATGATCAGTGTCATGTACTCGTACAACAAGAAACAGAGGCTCTTGTCCTTGAGGACCTATGCAAGGATGTTGATACTTTGAAGCTTTGCTCCATGCAAATCCATGTGTCATGCCTAATTTATGTCACTCCTTGTTAGTTGAGACCAATGTAGAAATCAGAGCATGTAAATTAGATAGCTGGATTAAAATATTTGGGCAAAGAAGGATGATGATATATCCATCTTCTTGAAAAAACGTATTGTTGAAATACGCAATGGAAGTAGTAGTTTTGTAGGAGCCACCACAACTATGAGGCATGTCAACAAGGTTACCATGGCATTTTAGAGCTACCATGAGTAATATATAGAGAGGAAGGGGTGGGCGCTAGTACAGACTGTTTGGAGAAAAATCACCCAGCAGAGGAGGATCTCTCTGTGCATAATAAAAATATGTGCGGGCATGCCAGTGTGAGTACACGAAAATAAAGAAAGAGGGAACACAAGTTTTTTATTCATATTTATGAAAAATACAAATATGGGTTCCCTTGTACAAATGCGTGCTTCATAGCCTGCTGGCGGCGATCTGACTTAGGCGATATGGTCTTCAAGGTTCCTGGGGCCTCAGAAAAGCTCCCAGTTAATTACCCCTGCGAGTCAAGCTCACAGAGTACCCCTCCGATTAAGCTGCTGTGGGTCGTCGTCTTCAATCTTCGCTTCATGTCTCGATGCATGTGTTGGTGTAGATGTAGGTGGCGTCGGTGTGAGAGCCTCGTCGGTCTATGAGCCGGTACAACATGGCTGGAATATCAGACATGCCTGTCTGCGTCGTTCACCTCGTCGGTGTCGAACGGCGCATGGTGTATCGCAATCGCACTTGCATGGTTGGTGTAGCTTGGATCGCCTCGGACTTCTTCGGTAGCATCGTCGTGGTACGCCGTTGAACTTGATCACGTGGAGTTGTTGGAGTGGTTGTTGATGAAGACTTGACTTGGCGTTGCTTCTTCCTTGTACGTAGATGCGTACACTAGTAGAGAAACGACCTTTGATCTACTTCGAAATTTGGCTGTAGTCCCGGTATTTTTCGCACCCAGGACTAGAGAAACCTTTAGTCTCGGTTGGTAGCTCCAACCGGGACTAAAGGTCCCTGCCCAACGGCTACTACGCCAGGCTTTTGCTGGAGGGGACCTTTAGTCCCGGTTGGATCTACCACCGGGACTAAAGATTCACTTTTACTCCCGATTTGTCCCTCCAACCGGGATTAAAAGTCTACTCCCGGCTGGAGGATCCGTCTGGGACTAGAAAGGGACCTTTAGTCCCGGTTTCTGTCTACAACCGGGACTAAAGGTCCCCTCCTATATACCCCTTGTTCCTCTCCGAGCCCGAGCCACTTTGAGCTCAGTGTTCGTGCTTCATCGCCGGCCTCTCTTCTTCCTCATCACCGGTGATCATAAGATTTCTTCCATTCCTCCATCGATTCTTCGGTTCTAAAGGTTACCAACTTTATACTCTCATGTTTCATTAGTAGCTTATTTCATTTGTACACTAGATATATGTGGTTTTTTTATGGTAGATTTTTTTTATTTGTAAGCCATTTAAGCTCAAAATCACTTTAAAGTTTGCATATTTGGATGAAGGAAGGTTAAAGTAGTTATTCAAAACTAGTATTGAGCTTTTATTTCTAGCATGCATAGTATACTTCATGCTTTAGAGATATAGAGAATTTTAGAGTTTTTTTTAATTTTATTTATTTATAAAATGAGAAATTTATATTATATTAAAATGAGTATAGAGAGTAGATGGCAACTACTTCCGGTCCTCGGCCTCTCATCGGGTTACAAAGCGACGGAGGCCGGATCTCCCTCTCATTGCATGCGGCAAGTGTGAGGAGAAGATTGTGATGGAGTACTAGGTGAGGAAGGAGTGTCCCAACAAGGGCCGTATCTTCTACAAGTGTCCAGATCGCAATGTGAGTTATTTTATCGCATTTGATGATTATGGTTAATTTATACTTATTTTTATAATGATTGTGATTAAAGTTCTAATTTTTATTTTAATTTCAGTGGGATGGCACTGGATGTTTCAGGCTGGTGCGGGAAGGAAGAGTATGTTGAACACGTGCAAAACTCTCTTGCACAGGCGGCTGATGAGGCAGTGATCCTACGGAAGAAGCACATAGATGTTGAACAAATGCATGATCTGTCTGTTTTAGTTGGGATTGGTCGCGAAATTCTTATGCTGCTGAAGTACATTTTAGCTTTAGTTTTTTAGTGATAGTTGGGATTGTCTATATTGTAGCGAGACTTTCATAAATTAATACCTTATGTGGTGACATGCATGTCGTATAATTAACTAATTATGTTCTAGGTTTTAATATGGTATGTATATCATGTAATGCAGATGAGCCGGCATTGGATGTACAATGCTGATCGCCGCTCCCAAGAGTTTATTGAGGGCGTGCATTCTTTCTTACGTGTGGCCAAGGCAAACAAACGCGATGGTTTCATGTGCTGCCCATGTGCCATATGTAAGAATTTGAAGGAATATGCTAGCTCAAGGAGTCTTCATTCACACTTGTTGAAATCAGGTTTCATGCCAAACTATATTTGTTGGACGAAGCACGGAGAAACCGGGGTTGTAATGGAAGAAGGTGAAGAAGAACAATGGGACGATGATGGCATTATTGCTGAATATGGGGCCTTCAATGATACTGCAATGGGGGAAGCTGAAGAAGAGGTAGGGGTAGAAGATGAGCCCGTTGATGATCTTGGTCAGACCATTCGTGACGCACAAAGAGAATATGAAAGTGAAAAGGAGAAGATCAAGTTCGAGCGCATGCTAGAGGATCATAAGAAATTACTATACCCAACTTGTGATGCGGGGCAGAAAAAGTTGGGTACCACACTGGAATTGCTGCAATGGAAGACAAAGAATGGTGTATCTGACAAGGGATTTAGGAGTTACTGAAAATCCAAAAGAAGATGCTTCCGAAGGATAACGAATTATCCGCCACTACGTACGAAGCAAAACATGTACTCTGCCCTTTGGGATTAGAAATCCAGAAGATACATGCATGTCCTAATGACTGCATCCTCTACCATGGCGAGGGGTACGAGAAGTTAGATGCATGCCCAGTATGTCATGCATCACGGTATAAGATCAGGTGAGATGACCCTGGTGATGTTGAGGGCGAACGTCCCACGAAGAAATCCCTGCCAAGATTATGTGGTATGCTCCTATAATACCACGCTTAAAACGTCTGTTCAGAAACAAAGACCATGCAAAGTTGTTGCGATGACACAAAGAAGACCGTAAGGTAGACAATATGTTGAGACACCCTGCTGATGGGTCCTAGTAGAGAGCAATCGATAGAGAATTCTTGGAGTTTACAAATGACGCAAAAAAACTTAAGGTTTGCTTTAAGTACGGATGGTATGAATTCTTTCGAGGAGCAGAGCAGTAGTCATAGCACTTGGCCTGTTACTCTATGTATCTACAACCTTCCTCCCTGGTTATGCATGAAGCGTAAGTTTATTATGATGCCAGTGCTCATCCAAGGCCCAAGGCAACCTGGCAATGACATCGATGTGTACCTGAGGCCACTAGTTAAAGAACTTCTACTTTTGTGGAACAGACCAGGTGTACGTGTGTGGGATGAGCACAAACAGGAGCACTTTGACCTGCGAGCATTGTTGTTTGTAACAATCAATGATTGGCCTGCTCTAAGTAATCTTTCAGGACAATCAAACAAGGGATATAATACATGCACGCACTGTTTCGATGACATTAAAGGTATATTCTTGAAAAAATGTCGAAATGTCATGTACCTTGGCCATCGCCGATTTCTTTCTGTGAATCACCCCCTAAGAAAGAAAGGCAAGCATTTTAAAGGTAAGGTAGACCACCAGACCAAGCCGGCAACCGAACTGGTGAGGATGTACTCAATATGGTCAAGGATGTGAAAGTAGTATTTGGAAAGGCACATGGCAGCGAACCTGTTCCGAACGACGTCGACGGTCACGCACCCATGTGGAAGAAAAGTCCATAGTTTGGGAGCTACCCTATTGGCAAGTCCTAGAGGTCCGTAGCGCGATCGACGTGATGCACCTGACGAAGAATCTTTGTGTGAACCTGCTAGGCTTCATGGGTGTGTATGGGAAGTCTAAGGACACACTTGAAGCACGATAGGATAGAGTTAACAAAGGTTTTAGTGATCTGGCTCTTAACATTCTAGGAGGTGATGGGGAGAAGACTCTAGGAGAAGCAGAGAAGACATTCATACTATGGCACAAGCGCTATATCATTATTCCCGGGGTCTCTAGTCCACCACCGCTTCCTCAATTGCTAGACAATAGGTGCGGACAAAAGTGAACGCAAAATTTTTCACTAATTTCTATTGATGTGCATGATTAAAAATAACAATTTCTTATACCTAATTATTCTTTTTTGTACTCACACAGCAGGGTATCCGACAACCTAAGTCCAATTATCCAATCTCCAGATCATCATAGTGCTCCGGGCAATCAGGTGGCAACGCCGCCACCCCGCCACCTCCAAGGAGGTCTCCAACGCCTTCCCCGCCTCCCTTGATGACTAGGAAGAAGCCAGCTCCTAAGAGGTCCGCCCCGCAAACGAAGCCGTTGGCCCACCAGCCGGCAAAGAAGAAAGCCTCATCTAATCCAGTATTCCCCAAAACTGTCTTACGAGAAAAGTGAAAAGGAATTAATCCTGCAGTACAAAAAGATGTGGAGAGTTTCTTCGAAAAAGTGAAAAAGCAATGAGAAGCGAGGGAGAACCCGGAGAAACCGTACTTCTACCTACCTCCAGATCTTCTAAGAAAGAAGGTGGACCAGAAAAAGCGGGAATCTCAAAAGACCCTGCCAAAATCGGACTACGACCGCTCTCTCACCAAGTCATTTGAGGCGCGCAGAAAAAGACTAGACCAGGGAAAGATGTTGCACAACTCGAACAACAATCGCAACAATCAGCCCTCCTCTTGTCGTTTGTAATGAATATGGTTCGAACTTAGACTTAGACGTCGATTTTGAGGAGCTGGCTCGGTTTTACAAGGAAACTGGTTTGGACCTTGCCCAAGTGCTCGCTAAAGGACCATCTGCTCTAAAAGTAGATCCTTAAAAGAAATTTGAACATGGAAAGAGTCTATACAACCCTGAGGCCTTAGGTGAACTGGGTACGTAAATGTACCTGCTAAACAAGTGGTATATGTCGACGTTGAACGTGGAGAGGCC